>NC_067407.1:96657453-96764576 GCF_009764475.1 Pristis pectinata | reverse complement strand
TTAAGTGAACAGCAAACGTTCCGAAGTTGTTTCATACCACTGTTTCAAAAAAAAGCATCAAATTTTATTGGTGTAGCCTACAATAACAGATGCACTTGTACAATAATATTATGTATAAAACCAGCTTGTGTTTATCAAAGGCAAGATTGCTCCACTCATTTTCATTGTGTAGTTTTGAGTACTGAACCAAACAATCATACTCAAATATTATACGGAACTATCTGATCTCATCAGAATTTTAGTACGTCCCCTTCAAACAGTCTGTTTACGATAAATGCCCTGTTAAGTAAGTTCAGTTCATTCATAGTGATACAGCATGGAAACAGCCCTACGGCACAAATCTTCTGCGTCAGACATCAAGCAACAGTCTACATTAATCCTACTCTGATCCTGTTTTTTCCCCTTGCATTCCATCATTCCCTGATACTCCTGTAACTCCCTGTACCAAGGCCAATAGCCTACTACCCAGCATGTCTTCAACATATGGGAGGAAACTGGAGCATTCAGGAGAGACCCACATCATTGCAGGGAGAACTTGCAGACTCGTCTCTCTGACTCACACAGACACGCACACACCCTGAAGCAGTGAGGTAGCAGTGCTAACCACTGCGCTAAGCACTATATTAGTGTAGTATGTATAATGTATAAAATTCCTGCAAATTATCTGTTGGAAAAATAAAATCCTTTAACTAAACCAAAATACTGTCAATGCTATAACACTTAATAAAAACAGAAGACTCTCACTCTTTTCTTTTTCTTTCTCTCTCTCTCTCCCTCTCTCCCCCTCTCCCTCTCTCACCTCTCCCTCCCCTCACCTCTCCCTCCCCTCTCCTCTCCCTCCCCTCTCCTCTCCCTCCCCTCTCCTCTCCCTCCCCTCTCCTCTCCCTCCCCTCTCCCTCCCCTCTCCTCTCCCCCCCCTCTCCTCTCCCCCCCCTCTCCTCTCCCCTCCTCCCTCTCCCCCCTCTCCTCTCCCCCTCTCCTCTCCCCCTCTCCTCTCCCCCTCCTCCTCTCCCTCCCCCTCTCCCCTCCCCCTCTCCCTCCCCCTCTCCCCTCCCCCTCTCCCCTCCCCCCTCTTCCCCTCCCCCTCTCCCCTCCCCCTCTCCCCTCCCCCTCTCCCCTCCCCCTCTCCCCTCCCCCTCTCCCCTCCCCTCTCCCCTCCCCCCTCCCCTCCCCCTCTCCCTCTCCCCCTCTCTCCTCCCCCTCTCCCTCCTCCCCCTCTCCCTCCTCCCCCTCTCCCTCCTCCCCCTCTCCCTCCTCCCCCTCCTCCCCCTCTCCCTCCTCCCCCCCTCTCCCTCCTCCCCCCCTCTCCCCTCCTCCCCCCCTCTCCCTCCTCCCCCCCCTCGCTCTCCTTCCCCCCCTCGCTCTCCTTCCCCCCCCTCGCTCTCCTTCCCCCCCTCGCTCTCCTTCCCCCCCTCGCTCTCTCCCCCCTCCGCTCTCTCCCCCCCCCCGCTCTCTCTCTCCCCCCCCCCCGCCCGCTCTCTCTCTTCCCCCCCCCCCCCCCGCTCTCTCTCTTCCCCCCCTCGCTCTCTCTCTTCCCCCCCTCTCTCAAATCACCTGCAATTGTAGGTCAATTGTAATTTGGAACTAGGCAAAGGATGTATGCTTTTTGAATTTTCATTGAGATCAAGGCGAGATCAAGAGTGGAACAGAAGCTTGGAATCACACTCGCAACTGAAAAAAGATGTTCATTAAAATGGTTATCCTACTATTGGTGGCACAATGATAACAGCTAGTAGATCCATTGGCACACAGTGCCAGAGACCTGGGTTCAATCCTGACCTTAGTGGAATTTGCATGTTCTCCCTGTGATTGCGTGGGTTTCCTCCAAGTGCTTTGGTTTCTTCTCACGTCCAATAGGTGTGCTAGTTGGTAAGTGAATTGGCCACTGTGAATTGTGTTCCTACTGTGCAGGTTAGTGGTAGAATCTGAGGGGCGTTGATGAGAATGGGGAGAATAAAAGATGGGATAAATGTAGGATTAGTGTAAATTGATGATTGTTAGTCAGCATGGACTCAGAGGGCCGAAGGGCCCGGTAACATGCTGTACCCCTCAGTGACTCTGATTCTATCTGTATTTGGTCTCAGAATATACAGAATGAGAGTAATTTCAAACAAGTAACCTGGAAATGGTGTCTGGAACCTTGCATGAAAGGAAGGGAAGAGATAATAATGCAGGTTGCATGTCTTGAGGTAGCATCGAAGGTGTGGTGGGAAGAGAGAATGCTGATGTTGATTAATGTGTGAACCACAATGTGACGAACCTGAACATGATATTGTGCTGGAGGTGCCGCACATAATGGAGGACGTTGCATTGAATATGCACTGCTAATGGTTGAAAGTTGATAAAGGAATCTTCTGCAAGGGAAGGATGAGTACGGCAGAGAACTTTGAAAGTACTGCATGGAGAGAAATGTTTAACTGAAGATAATTGAAGGTATTTCAGGTACCATATCCTAATCCAAAGATTATCAAGGAGTCAACCTCTCTCCCACAACAATTTTAATTTGGACAAATTTTGCTTGCCAAGGGAATAAAGGGATATGGAGCCAATGCATTTATATGGGGAATAGATAGCTATAGTAGCACTGAGTGAAAGAACACACCATTTAGTAGGCTAAATGGCCTACTCCAGCCTTGTGTTCCAATAACTGGAATGTTCCTACCTTTAGAGACCACTGGATAGGTAAAGGTAATGTAACTATTTCTTTGCAAATATGAAACTGAATGAAACATAATCAAGAATAAAGTAATTACAATCATGGAGCTAATTTATGTAAATAGGACAGCTTTATTAATGGGTTTTAATTTACTGCACAAATAATTTATTGTAAAACTAACAGTAAAAAGGAATAGAGTGAATGTATACACAGGTGAAATTTAAGGTTAATTTCAATTTAAAGATGGTTAAAATAACTTCACTTTAATGACTGCCTTTAATAGTAATTCATTGTTTGGTTTAGTAATTCTAATTTGTTGCTCAGGTTTGCACAGTCCAAATTAGTATGCTGTGCTGCCAGAGCTGACATAAGTGAGAAGTTTAAACTCAGAGTGATAGTTCTGTTACGTCCAATCACTTGCATTCTTAATCTTTGACTTGATTGTTTATAAAAAGCCCCAGTGATACACAAGTGCCTGATGAAATTAGAATGCATTTAAATAGTACTTTTTTTATTTGTGCTGGGGATGTGAGGAGTCAAGAGGGCCTTCTGTGTTTTTCTGTGTATGACATTCAGGCCCAAGTGGGGTTAAACATGTGCTGGTAAATAACATAACTATTTCAATAGAATATTGTATTATGATTCAAAGTGTCAAGGTGTTATCATATTGTTCTCCAGGTTATTTCTTGTTGTGCAAGATCTAACGCAGGTCTTGATGTGTTCGTCAGTAGCTTCCAACAAAGTGCCAGCACCGAATAAAAGTGTGATTCAGTAGCTCTATCATTTACATAAAAGTAGCCCTTTACACTTGAGTTTTGCATATCCTTTGTAGATTTCAGAACTTCTTACCTTAACATCTTCATCTTGTCATCTTTGCTGCTTTGAAAGTCATTTTAAAACCTTTAGTCAATTATACTTCTGCATTCTCTCCACGTTTCTGATTTTGCTCATTGTCCTCAGTACACTCTGATTCCTGTAACACTGAAGTTATCAGTTCTAAAAGATGTGATCATGTGGCCCAAAAAAAATGCATCAAATACAAATACAATTATCTTCTGAAGCGGGTACATACCCTTCTAATTATTACTCATAAAGGTTAGTGGAGGGTGTTGGTCAGTGCATGATACAAGATCATGATAGCATTATTACACTTTAACATGCATTCTAATTTTTTTGTGATTAATCTCTAGTTTTACTTAATACAACTAACTAGCAAAACATCTGATGTGAGTCATTGAGAAAGATAGGGGTGAGCACAAGGTGCCACACACTTTTCCAGTGGATTAATTACCAATAAATAGGGTTCATTATTCAAATTGTTGACCTCCAGTGCACTCTATAATCAGATGTTTTGCACATAATGTGCCAATCTACAGGGAGTGAGGATTCACCCCTGAAAGAAGTCCAGTGTGCTACCCATGAGGAAATGTTTGCTGGTATTCTACATTGTAACGCAACCAAAATTACATTGGTAGTGCAACGTACTGGAGATTCAGCAAGTTGATTCCACAGAAAGGTGGATATTGCTTCTGGCTTCCTGATCCCAACTGTTCTGCTGTTCCACAGGAAGGTAAATGTGAGAAAAGATTTGCATGAATGTTTGTCATAAGTCAATTTCCCAAATTAATTGTTTCTCCAATAAAACAAAGTAAAGATCTGTATAATTTCCACTCATATCATCCAACATTGGGTAATCAAATAACATTATAGGCACAGGAAAGCGGATAGTGAAAGCACCACAATATTTGTAAAATACATCTCCAGATCCACCCATGTAGTTGACGATTAACTGCCTCCTCAGTTCAGGGGCAATTAGGGATAGATAAGTAATTCCATTGTGGTCTGAGATATCCATGTTCTGTGAATGGTTTTTTTAAAACTTGAACTCAATAATACATCTAAAAGTAAAATACAGCCTATGCTAGAAAGCTAACATAAAAACCAATTTTTAGAAATACTCAGCAGGTTGGGCAGCATCTTCAGAGAGAGAAATGGAAGCATTTTTTTGGTCAATAACCTTTCATTAGACCTTAATCTCTAACATGAACTCTATTTTTCTCTCATCCCCTACTGAATATGTCTGGCATTTTCTGTTATTTAACACACAAATCTGCATGATACTGTTCTACCCACTTTTTTAGCAAAGTTATTAATATACTGTATCTAAAATGCCAGTGTTTGGAAATGGAAAGCTTGGATCTAAAATTGCAGACACTGTGCACTTAAGTAGGAGCATGCAGAAAAAAAGCTGGAGAAGGAATTTCCTGAACTTCGCTACCATTGAGACATATGGGATAGCAGGCTGAAGCAACTGAAAGAGTTGGTCCAAGAAAATTATTGCTAATTTCCAGACAGGCAGTTAGAAGTGAGCTTTTAGTCTCCATTTTTGTTTTTCTTCCATTCTTGGGATGTATTATTTGCAATTGAAAATTTAACACAAGTGTAAATTAGAATCAGAAATTAGAATTCAATGAATTAGTAAATTCAAGTACTACCATTAATAAGAATTGATTTTTTTTAATATATTTACTTTTTTAAAAACCTCATCTAGATAATAAACATTTATATTATTTAATGGCACATTACTCTGAATTGATCACCATAGATTATTTCTGTCACCACTGTTAGCAGTGTGTGATTGGCAGAACTTTATATTAGCATTGTGAAGTTCAAAATGCTTTTTTCCAAAATACCAGCCAAGTTTAGATTGATAATTGCACCACTGGATATTTTCAACCATACAAGCAGACTTAATAAGGCAATGTCATTTGCCCGTAACTACCATTCATTGAAATTCCAATCACAGCACTGCTATGTAAGTGTTTAAGATTATGTAATTGTTTACCATTAATTAGAACTGATATTGTTACTGCTGATTTATATTTATATCTACAATAGTGTTAAATCTCTGTAAAGCAAAATGTATTATAGTATTGGAGTATTATTAATAAAAGATTGCTTTCGTAATTATTGTTTGCAGACTTTACTAATACTCATTCAGGAAACTTAAAAGCAATACGTTATTTTTTGAGGTGATACAAAATTTGTGGGTTAGAACAACAGAGAACATAGCGAACAATTGGAAATTGAATACAAGGTTTACCATGGAGAAATTGAAATGATCAAAATCAAGTTCACCTTTATATTGTCAATATTTGTATTGAGAAAGCATTCTGTGATTCTCACAATCTGTGCGTCTGTTGGAGTGGATATTAATGTCCCATATTTGATATAGGAGCTAAGAAATACTACTATATGAAACTTTAGAATATGGATGTCCAAAACATGCTCTAAACCATAAAGCCTGACCCTTACCTTGCTAACATTTCTCACCCTTTCAGTACTTGAGTTATTTGGCAGGTCTTGTTTCTTAGTCACCCTTGTGCTTGCAAATTAAGGCCCTACACTCAGGAATTCTCTCCCTAATCTCCCCAGCCTCATAAGTGTCAACCTTTAAGGCATTACAGAACAATTGGACCACACTTTAGCTTATCTGCAATTACATCTCATATATGGTAAACTTATTTGATAATGTGTTAATGAAGTGCCTTGGGATATTTTTCTATGTTAAACATATTTTAATAAGTAAAAACAGATGGTTGTTTCTGTTCATGTAAATAAATCCTAGATCAGAACACTAAGATCTGTTAATACTAGTATCTGGCAATATGTACTAACTTATGGGAACACAGAGTTGATCTTTTACATGGACCAATGAAGTGAATCTATGACAGTCACAAAGGAGCAAACTAGAACTCTCCAGCAGACTGCAAATGGGTCAATCCCTATCTATGCATATAGATCATTGTTATTGACATTATGGAGAAGCACATGGCCTGGAGTGCAGAGTTTGGGGTACTTGTGGGAAAATTTGGTCCTGTGAAAACATACAGCTGGGATGGTGTAAGGAATAACTGTCAAAAACACAAATATTAAAAAGTAACTTTGAATACATTAGACGGTTAATAATATCTGGTCTTTTAAGATTGTCCCCTGAGAATGTTGCACAGATTAAGTTCCACAGTCATAAGACTAAAGTAGCACTGGGAATGGAGTGAAAGAGTATGAAGAATATTATTTGAATGAAGATAAATTTAAATAATAATCTGTGGAAATCTTCAGCATGAGATTAACCATGCCCACCCCGAAGGATGGAGAGAGTTGGGGATGGAGGTGGAATAGTTAACCAATGCAATCCCAGTCTGCAGTTTTAACAGAGACAGACAATTATTTCATTGTGCCATGATGAAGAGGTGGAACCGTCGTTAACATTTAAATCAGACACCAATAACACGATAAGAAGCCTGATTTATAATTGATGCTGCTTACTGCATAGGACTAGTCAAGATTGCTTACCATTAATTGCAGTTCTGGAGTTGTTTTCTCAGTTGTTCAGAAGGAGGAAGCCCTCAACAGGTAGTACCATGGCTGTTCTCAATTGGATAGAGGTAGAAAATGTGAATCAAGAACAGGAAAGGTTTACAGTGGAGGAGCTGCAGGTGATCAGAGACCAGGTGGAACTAAGTGGACAAGCTCAGGAGGCACGGTAGTGTCACTTAGGGTCCACAGACAAATGCTTAGCTTTCTTGGAGGACTTGAGCTTCCCTGAGATGATTTGTGGCAGTAACAAAGTTTTCCAGCCTCTTGGAAGAAAGCCTGCACTGGCCGTCACTGTGAAAGTCACGTCAACCCTCAACTATTTTGCACATTGCTCCTGTTCACTGCAGGAGAGAAATTGAAAGTAAATCAATGGCTCTAAAACCAACATCTAATCCAACTATAAGCTTGTGTAAATGGGCAGGATGTTGGCATTTATACTTTACGGTGTCCATGCCTGGACCTGCAAGGACTCATTAATGGACATTGGTTCAGATTCCACACTATGGGTCAAGCTTTCAGTGGAAAATTGAAGGAACCACTTGATGTCACTTTAGAAATATTTGAGTTGGATTGCATCTTCCTCTGGCATGTTGCAGGAATTGTTCCTGGCAGACTGCCCATACCTCACACAGCTGCCTCTGAGCCTCTATCATTCTCCTTTTAATTGTTGGTCTCCTGGGTTCACGATCTCTGTTCTGGTGCCCATAGCTCCCCATCCCACCATTCCCTGATTCTCCACATGATTCACCTGGTTAACATTCAACCTCACAGTTCTCTTGTAAATTGGTGTTGAAAATGTGTGTCCAGTGACGATGTATGCTCAGCAAAAATGCAAAAAACTCTTTGCAGTCCTTATCGTCAAATGTTTTCCTTTCTTGATAGCTCTGAAGTAGAGAAAGATGAAAGTGATTTGGTCCTGGGATTGCACAAATGTTGAAACGCACATGATTAAGGGGATCATATTTGATAAAGGGCTAACGTCAACTCAAGGTGACTTTTTTTAGGTAATGTTGGTCTGAGTTTGGTCACAATGCAGAAATGCACCAAACCTTGCAGTCTAATGCTGAGAGAAGCAGAGATGCTACTAATCTCCAAAATCTTTTTGTTAAGGTGAGACTCGTGATCTTTGGAGATGTGAATCGAGTCATTGTCCTTTCTCTTATTTTCTATGTTTTCTTCTCCTGCAAACATGGTGAAACAGACTGATGATTGGATGAAAGGTGTGTGCATCTAATGGAAGCAATGTCTTCAGTGAAGGAGACAATCGGTCATATGCAATATTTCTGAGGCCTGAACTAATATTGCAAAGAATCTGAGTTCAAGTTCCATCACAGGTGTCTGAGATCGTGAACTTACTTTTTATTTCCAATAATTAAAGTTATGTATTCATAAAAATAATCATCATCTAAGCCAAACTGATCTATTAATGTCCTTCAGGAAAGGTTATGATTATTTGATATGACTTGTATTTGATTTCATTGCCCTCTGATATGGCCTAGTAAGCTAACTGGAATCATCACCTTTTCGGTTGAACTAGGATGAGCTTTAGATGCCAACCTTGGCAACAAGCACATCCTGAGAATTAGTTTTTGATATGCTGTTTTTAGTTTATTTTGAAACCAGATTTGCTTTCATATCAACAATAAAAGTTTTACATTAGAATTACCTGTCAGAATAATATAATGGATATGTGGCCATCCAATATGTTCTATACGTTATATACACAATTTACAGGGAATTAGTTTGAAGTAAAATTTATACAGAAATGTCAGATCATTTTCCAGAGAAAAATGGCAAATTTATAAGCATTTTTAATAAATTATAAAGATTTATAATTACAGATTTATAAGAGCAAAGTTTTCACATTTTTGCTTCAGAACACTGTCTCACTTAATGATTTGGAGTGGCATGGGACTGCTACTCCACTTGCAGTGCCAAAGCTGAACGTGGACGTTAAAATGATGATTGTCTTCCAATGGAATATCTCATCCTTATTTCTCAGCTTATGAATAGCCCAGATGTTGGGATATATTGTTCTAATAACATGTCATTTTAGGTCAATGTTCAGTTTAGTTTTGAAAATCAGAGAAGTATGAACTTATCATCCACCATTTCTAAATTTTCCTGACTTATTAAATTCTTTAATACTTAAGTGAGGATGCAAGAGGGGAAATGGGCATAGATATCCTTTCTTGTAGATGCAATCCAACTCAAATATTTCATTTGAATGGTAGGGTGATCCAATATGTATTATTTGTTTTTAATTTGTGGAGTATCAGTGATTTATGTAGTTGTCATCACTTAGAAGTTTGAAGATTATACCAAAATTGATTGTGTGATTACAAATAAGCAAGAAAGCTTTGACTCCAAGAAGTATCAATAGATTGTTCAGGCCAACAGAAAAGTGGTAAATGGAACTATGATGAAAATGAAGTAATAATTTGGGAAGGCAAAAAAGCAAGGAATTACAAAATGAGAAGATGCAAAAATATAAAGGAAGAGGGATATCTTGGGATGTATTTCAGAAATCCATGAAGGTAGAAGCATTGAGATGATAAATCGGTAAAGAATATCGATGAAATACTTGCCTTTATTGGTTGAGATGTAGAACAAAAGAGCAGCAAGTTTATGCTGGGACTGCAGAAAATAATTGCTACAACCTAGACCCCTGTCTACAGTTCTGGTCACCATGTTAGAGCAAGATTATGTCAGCACTGGAGTAGTTAAGGAGGAGATTCATGAGGGATGTGCCAGGAACAGACAATATTTGCTATGAGGAAGGATTGGATCGATTGGGATTGTATTCTTTGCAGAAGAAGAAGGGAGATTTGATTATTTATAAAATTATGAAGAACCCAGGTAGGTCCCTCTTATCTACTTAACTACCCTTTGAATTGAGATCAAGAAGCACAGACATAGATTTATAGTTGAAGGTAGTTGAGAAGTTTTTTGTGTGAACAGACATCTGAAAATGGTCGTGAAGTCAAAAACTTTCACTAAATTTGAAAAATACTGGATGAGTCCTTGACATGCTGTAACCTACAAGGTGATGGGCCAAGAGCAGCACAATGGGATTAGGAGTTGACTGCCTGCTTTTCTCCACGGATGCTGCCTGGCCTGCTGAGTTCCTCCAGCATTATCATGTTTTTCATCTAGATTCCAGCATCTGCAGTCCTTTATTTCTTTAGGCTGAGTAATTTTTTTTACAGCTAATATGAATGCAGTGGGCAGTAATGGTTCCAAATTCCATATATTTGATAATTCTTTGTGAAATACTTAATAAACCAAAAGGCAGTGGGTCTTGGAGTTTTGTTTTTAATTGAGGCTTTGAAATGAAGAATCCTTACTTACGTACATAAAAGGGCTACTGGGTAGTCCTCTGAAAACAGATGCTGATTACATCTGGAGCTTTTTGTGCTGAGCAATAACAGAGATACCATGGACTATACACTTCTGTAGGCGGCAATTATCATTTTCTCATTAAGGTCAGTATGCTTGCTTCTAACTTATAAGAGAAGTTGAATGATTCCCAGCAAGTTTACTCCTGCACTCAATGGCCCACGTAGGCTTAGTACTTCACTAAACAGTCGTGGTCTGCACTTGACTCTCCAGAGAAACTGAGTAGTATCTTTGGCAGACCAGTTAAATTTAGATGATTAGAAGGCTTGGCAGACCAACTCAGATGCCGGGTCTCAATCCGAAACATCGACCATCTCTTTGCCTCTACAGATGCTGCCTGACTCATTGAGTTCCTCCAGCAATTTGTCTTTTGCTCCAGATCCCAGCATTTGTAATCTCTTGTCTCTCCAGTTAAGTTTAATATTATATGTTGCTTTAGTGCAAGAATGTGAAATTAAGTTGGGTGAAATTATCCTAAATGCTGGATATCCAGCAAAGTTACATGACCAGGAGCAGCACAAATTCATGGTAAAAACTACCTATTCCAGTCCAATCTGTAAAACAAGTATCACCCTTATTCCAGACTAAAGATTAATTGAAGGAAACAAATGTATATGTAATTCACACCTGATTGTTTGATAATACTTTGAACAACAAAGACAAGGAAAGCTGGAGCTTTCTTACCAAAGAACTTAAAAGTTGTAAAAAAAAACATGGAATCTGATCTTCTGTTCCATTGAAGTTTTTATATGATCTCCACATTAGAGGTTGTAACTATCACCAAGCAGTGAGTCTGCAGTTTCCACATTAGAGGCATTAACATGAGTGAGAAAATATGAGGAGTGTATTTTAAATGATTGTGATATGCAGTGGTTTGGGTCTAGAAATTACCATTTTTGACAGTCATGAGAAATATAAGTAGAAATTATTGCTAGTTGTTAATAATTGCAAATCTTTAACACATTTGGGTGGCTTTGCTGTTGTAATGGTCAATAAGTGTTGTGGAGGTACACATTTGCTTACCCTGTTTGCATAGGGCCTGCACCTCTATAGAAGGCACAACACATAGAAACCAGTAGGAAAGTTTATAAATATGTCTAACTTTGCTGCTCACTGAATTATTTTAGTCAGCACTTTAAAATAAAGATATGCATGTACTAGGAAAAGTGTTGCAGAGGTCAGTGGGACTAGTCCTCAACTTATTGGTGAAGATTGGAAACTCTGAGATTTAAAGCATAGCAAGGAGGTTAAAGGGTGAAATGTATTAAATATTAAATGATACAAAAAATGTTCCAAATTATAATCTCAAAGTAAAGTAGAAAAAGAGATCAGTGGAGTTTAGTGGATAGTTGCCTCCAGTTCAACAAGGTAGAACTGTTTTACTCATTGCTATAAACATTCACATGGATCTGCTGGGCAGGGAAGCAGAGACAAAAGCATTAGGCAACTGAAAGTATACTTTACTATTGCAATGATACAGTTGGGTAGGTAGGGATGAACTTCAACAACAAGCCTATTCACTTCCTTAGTATTTCTTGGTTTCTTACATTTTTTTCAATCACACAAATGGTGTGTGAGACATCTGGAATGTGAGTCAATCAAAACTGACTACTCAGTAACGAGACAATTGTAATAGTGGAGACCAAAGATGAGCTGAGGACTGAGTGGGTAATTTCCTGAGTGGGTAATTTTCTGGGTGGGCTCTCAGTCACAGGTTTATTGTTATCTCTAGTTCGCATCAGAAGTATGTATACCTCTACAGTGGTTTTGTAATAACCTAAGCATGAGGATAGAATGTTAGATGGCTGTAAAAAAAAAATAAGATTGCATTTCTGAAAATGTGAAATAGGTGCAGTCAAATCAATCTTTAAAATCATTGTGCATTTACTAAAGGAAACGTTGCTCTGGGATACATCTGTTGGTTAATTTTAGCAGCTGAAAACAAGTTAAAAGGTCAAACTCTGAACCATGACTGAGTTTTTTCCTCAGTATTTCTTCAACACTGACTACCAGGTTTACAATGGCAGTGAGTTCCCCACAATCCACTGATTATTTGTCTTCTATATTGACCAAACATTCAGTCAGAGTGTTAGGCTTCCTAAAATAGTGAAATGATTTGTGATAAGCAATGGTTAACATTTAAAGAATTAATATCAGGATCAGGTTTATTATCACTGACTTGTATGTCAAAAAATGTATTGTTTTGCGGCAGCAGTACAGTGCAAAGACATAAAATTACTGTAAATTACTAAGTAAATAGTGCAAAAAAGGAATAACAAAGTAGTATTCATGGGTTCATGGACTGTTCAGAAATCTGGTGGCGGATGGGAAGAAGCTGTTCCTAAATCATTGAGTGTGGGTCTTCAGGCTCCTATATCTCCTGCCCAATAGTAGTAATGAGAAGAGGGCATGTTTTGGATGGTGAGAGTCCTTAGTGATGGATGCTGCCTTCTTGAGGCACTACCTCTTGAAGGTGACCTTGATGGTGGGGAGGGTTGTGCCCGTGATGGAGCCAGCTGAGTCTACAACCCTCTGCAGCTTCTTGCGACCCCGTGCACTGGAGCCTCCATACCAGGCGGTGATGCAAACAGTCAGAATGCTCTCCACCATACATCTTTAGAAATTTGCAAGAGTCTTTGGTGACATACCAAATCTCCAAACTCCTAACAAAGTAGAGCCACTGGCGTACCTCCTTTGTGATTGTGTTGGGTCCAGGATAGGTCATGTTTGTAACAAATATATATATTCAGGAAAAGAAGTGCATCTTGTTTTGTCGTCATATGTTGACAGGCCGACTAGAGGGAATGCCAAATTAGATCTAGGTTTAGGTAATGAACCGGGTCAGGCGACAGATCTATCGGTAGGTGAGCATTTGGGGGACAGTGACCATTGCTCCATAACCTTTAGAATTGTCAAGGACAGGGATAGGAGCAAAGAGGACGGGAAGATATTTAATTGGGGAAAGGCGAATTATGGGGCTATAAGGCGAGAACTAGAGGGTGTAAATTGGGGTGACATTTTTGAGGAGAAATGTACTATGGAGATGTGGTCGATGTTCAGGGATCTCTTGCAGGATGTTAGGGATAAATTTGTCCTGGTGAGGCAGAGAAGGAATGGCAGGGTGAAGGAACCATGGGTGACAAGGGAGGTGAAACATCCAGTTAGGAAGAAGGCAGCAGCATACGTAAGGTGTAAGCAGCAAGGATCAGACAGGGCTCATGAGGAATATAGAGTAACAAGGAAGGAACTTAAGAAGGGGCTGAGGAGAGCGAGAAGGGGACATGAAAAGGCTTTGGCGAGTAGGGTTAAGGAGAATCCCAAGGCTTTTTACTGGTACGTGAGGGACAGAAGGATGGCTAGAGTAAAGGTAGGTCTGATTAAAGACAAAGGTGGGAAGATGTGCCTGGAAGCTGTGGAAGTGGGTGAGGTTCTCAATGAATACTTCTCTCCAGTATTCACCAAGGAGAGGGTTCTTGATGATGCTGAGGACAGTGTTGGTAAGGGTAATGTACTAGAGTATGTAGATATCAAGAGAGACCATGTGTTGGAGCTGTTAGAAAATATTAGGACAGCTAAGTCCCTGGGGCCTGACGGAATATTCCCCAGTCTGCTTCGTGAGGCGAGGGAGGAGATTGCTGAACCATTGGCTAGGATCTTTGAGTCCTCATTGTCCACGGGGATGGTACCGGAGGATTGGAGGGTGGCGAATGTTGTCCCCTTGTTCAAAAAAGGTAGTAGGGACAGTCCAGGGAATTACAGACTAGTAAGCCTTATGTCTGTGGTGGGCAATCTGTTGGAAAGGGTTCTTAGAGATAGGATCTATGAGCATTTAGAGAATCATGGACTGATTAGAGACAGCCAGCATGGATTTGTGAAGGGAAGATCTTGCCTGACTAGCCTGATAGGGTTCTTTGAAGAGGTGACCAGGAAGATTGATGAGGGTAGTGCAGTAGATGTGGTCTACATGGATTTTAGTAAGGCATTTGATAAGGTTCCGCATGGTAGGCTTCAGAAGGTCAGAGGCCAAGGGATCCAGGGAGGCTTGGCTGTGTGGATTCAGAATTGGCTTGCCTGTAGAAAACAGAGGGTTGTGGTGGAGGGAGTGCATTCGGATTGGAGGGCTGTGACCCACAGGGATCAGTTCTGGGACCTCTACTTTTTGTGATATTTATTAATGACTTGGATGAGGGGGTAGAAGGGTGGGTTAGCAAGTTTGCAGATGACACAAAGGTCGGTGATGCTGTGGATAGTGTGGAGGACTGTCGAAGTTTATAGAGGGACATTGATAGGATGCAGAGCTGGGCTGAGAAATGGCAGATGGAGTTCAATCCGGAGAACTGTGAGGTGGTACACTTTGGAAGGACAAACTCCAAGGTGGAATACAAGGTAAATGGCAGGATTCTGGGCAGTGCAGAGGAGCAGAAGGGATCTGGCACACATGTGGATAGGGTAGTTAAGAAAGTTTTTGGGATGTTAGCTTTCATAAGTCATGGGATCCAGTTTAAGAGCCGCAAAGTAATGATGCAGCTTTACAAAACTCTGGTTAGACCACACTTAGAGTACTGTGTCCCGTTCTGGTCGCCTCATTATAGGAAGGATGTGGAGGCGTTGGAAAGGGTGCAGAGGAGATTTACCAGGATGCTGCCTGGATTAGAGAGTATGGATTATGACGAGAGACTAAGGGAGCTAGGGCTTTACTCATTGGAGGGAAGGAGGATGAGGGGAGACGTGATAGAGGTATACAAAATATTAAGAGGAAAAGATAGAGTGGACAGCCAGCGCCTCTTTCCCAGGGCACCACTGCTCAATTCGAGAGGCCATGGCTTTAAGGTAATGGGTGGGAAGTTCAAGGGAGACGTCAGAGGGAGGTTTTTCACCCAGAGAGTGGTTGGTGCATGGAATGCGCTGCAGGGGGTGGTGGTGGAGCCTGATACGTTGGGCAAGTTCAAGAGATTGTTAGATAAGCATATGGAGGAATTTAAGATAGAGGGATATATGGGAGGAAAGGGATAGATAGTCTTGGGTTTGAAGGTCAGCACAACATGGTGGGCCGAAGGGCCTGTATTGTGCTGTATTGTTCTATGGTTTCTATCTGTGGCTTAAAAGAGAAGTTAAAAGATGGTATTAGATAAAAGGAAAAGGCTTATAGTGTTGCCAAAAAGGGCAGTAAGCCTGAGGTTTAGAAAAAAATCTTCAGAATTCAGCAAAGGAGCAAAATATTGATGAGGAAAGTAGAATAAAAGAGTATTCTATGGAGAAACATAAAAGCACACAGTAATAGTTTCTACAGATATAAGAAGGAAAAGATTCACAGAAGTTATCTTGGGTACCATGCAGATTGAAACAGAGGAAATTATATTGGGAGTTGAGGAAATGGTAATGAAACTAAACAAATATCTTAAGTCTGTCTTTGTTGGAAGAAATCACAAATAAAAACCTCCCAGAAACCATGGAGAACACATATTTAGAATTAATAAGGAGCTGAAAAAAATAGTGGAAAAGCAAAGTACTAGAGAAATAAATGAAACTGAAACCTGACAAATCCCCAGGACCTGATAATCTGCATCTCTTTGGTTTTGAAGCAGGTGGAAATGGAGCTGGTAGTAGATGCTTTGGTTGTCACCTTCTGGGCGGGAAGGTAGCAAATGAAACGTAACCATTTAAAAAAAGGAGGGAGAGGGAAAATAGTTCCGAGATCCGTAGGAGAGGAAATGTAAGAATCTATTATTAAGGGAGTGGTAACAGGGCATTTAGAAAATAATAATAGGCTGAGGCAGAGTTGCTAAGAATTTAAGTAAAGGAAATCATGTTTGACAAATCTGTCCAAGTTTTTTGAGGTTGTGACCAGCAGAATAGATAAAGGTGATCCAGTACAGGTGATATATTTGATATTACAGAAGGGCTTTGATAAGATGTGACAGAAGAGGTTATTGAACAAAGTTAGAGCAGAAGGAATTAGATTTTACTGACATAGACTAAGAATTGGTTCACAGAAAACAAGGTAGGAATAAACAAGTCGTTTTTGCCGAGAGGCTGTGACCAGTGGTGTTCTGCAGGGATTGATGCTGGGACCCAAATGTTCACAATCTGTACCAGTGGCTTGGATGAGGGGAGTAAGTGCAAAATATTTAAGTTTCAAAGGTAAGTAGCAGTGTGTCTTCTGAGGAGGATGCAAAGTGGCTTCAGGGGAATATAGACAGGCTGAGTGAGCAAGGACATGACAGATGGAATATAATGCGGAAAAATGTGAGATCATCCACTTTGATGGAAAAAATAGGAAGTGGACTATGCTTTATGCTGAGAAATTGCAAAGTGTAGATGTTTAGAGGGAGCTGGATGTCTTTCTATATGAATCACTCAAAGTTAACAAGCAGATCAAGCAAGCAATGATAAAGGCAAATGATACATTAGGAGTACTGCAAGAGGATTTGAGTATAAGAGTAGAAAAATTTTACTGCAATTAAATGAGGCTCGAATGAGAGAATACCTGGAATATTGTGTATGGTTCCTATCCACCTACCTAGGGAAGGATGTACTTACGATGGAGGGACTGCAGAGTAGGTTCAACAGATTATTTCCTGGGACAAGGGGTTTGTCTTATGGGGAAAGGTTAAGCAGACTTAACCACAACACAGAAGGAGACCATTCAGCCCGTCGGACTCCCAGCTGACCAATCCTATCAGTCCCATGCCCCCTCCTTACCTCCCTGTAGACCTGCAACTTATTCTTCCTTAGATACCTGTCAACTCCCCTTTGCCTCTTACCTACCTGTAGGGGTAATTTTTGAAAAAGTCACTTAACCTACCAGCACACTTGCGGGTCATGAGAGTAAAACAGAGGACCCAGCAGAAACCCACACTGCCACAAGAAGAACGTGCAAGCTCAGCACCATCCAAGATCAGAATCAGACGTGGGTCCCTGGAAGTGTGAGGCAGCAGCAGTACAAAATTCTTCCTGGGCTTGACGGGGTAGATGCAGGTGTGGTGCTTCTCCTGGATGGGAGGTATTTCTCTCAGTATAAGGGGTCAACTATTCTAAACACAGATGAGAAGAAATGTCTTAAGCCAGAGGAGAGTGAATCTTTGGAATGTTCTACCCGAGAGGGCTGTAGAAGCTTAGTGACTGAATATGGTGAAGACAGGGTTGATAGATTGTTGAATATGAAGGGAATCAAGGAATATGAGCTTAGTGCAAGAAAGTGGTGCCAAAGAGAAGGATCAGCCATTATCTTTTCAATTGAAGAAGGCAGGAGGGACCAAATGCCCTACTCCATTCTATTTATTCTTATGTAATTGCAGGAGATGCAGTGCCTGCTCTTTTAACTTCTCCCTTCCAGACCCAAACACGCCTTCAAGGTGGAGAAATTATTTACTTGTACTACTTCCAAGTTACTGCATCTGGCCCTCATGATGTGGTCTCCTCTACTCTGGGGAAGTCAAACACAGATTGGGTGACTGTTCAGTTTGCTAGGGTGACCCTGAGCTTCCAGTTACCTATCATTTTAATTTTCCAAACCACTCCCTTTCTGACCTCGTACACTGTTCCAAAGAGGCTCAGGGCAAGCTTGAGGAACAGCACATCGTCCTCCAAATACGACTTCAGGACTCAACTTTGAATTCGTCAGATATTTGGCTATTCCAGCTATGTATGTCATTTTTCCAAACTTCAGACTTTTTTGTCCTCTTCATTTTCCACATCTGGTATTTCAATTTTCATTCATCTTTTCCTATTTGCACCTCCTCCATATCATATTTGTTATTTACTGGCCGTAACCAGCTCTTTCAGTGAGCATCATCACTACTGGCAGCGTTCTTTCTCTCCAAGCCTCTACCCTGTGATAGACTTTTCCTTTTATTCTCAGCAACCCTATTCTCTGCAACTTAATACTTGTTTTATTTCTAACTTTAATGAAAGTTTAAATAATCTGAAACATTACCTCTGTTCTTCTCTTCACAGGTGCTGCTTGACCTGCAATATTTCCAACATTTTCTGTTTTTATTTCATTATTGCACACATTTTGTTTAAATAGTACTTGCTGCTACATAAACCCACTATAGTATGAATTAGATCTTGCAATGTACATTGCTACTTCTGGATGGATTATTAATTTTAAGTTTTCCTATCTTTCTCAAATAAACACTTTTTAAGTTGATAAATTTGTTTACTGTACCAAAAATAGCTGCTTGTGAAATCATTATTGACAATTAATTGCATAGGAGACTTGTGTTAATTAAGCAATGATTGTTTTGTTAGAGTTATAAAGGACCCTATTACAATGTTGGTGAAATAAACATTTTAAAGCACAATATGTAAAAATTGCAAGCAGAGTTTTATTGCTACATCATCATTTGCTTAATCACAAAAACAATGGGCAGGACTTTGCTGAGAACTGTCAGAAGTTCCATGTAGAATTGCTGGCATTAACCCAAATCTTCCAAATGGGAAAATCCCAAACATGTTGTTTGGGATCTACCAGTGGTTTTTCTGGCTATCCAACACCAAACTACACTTGATGTCCAGTGGCAAAACATGACTTGTTGAATTCCCAAGCACTTGCATTGGGGAACCTGCAACCTGCCATAGAAACAACAGACCATTCATTTGAATGGAGAGGAACGGTTGCATATGAAAAGGGTATGTATAGTGACTACTTGTTATGAATTGTGTTTGCTTTAATGTTTCAAATTATCTATAAGTGTCTATGCTTTTAAATGATTTTTAAATAGTAATTTTTAATTGTTTGGTTGATTTTTAATAGTTTTTAAATTCTTCTGAATGTCAGGGACATTCAGAAGGAATTAAAGACCTTGACAACTTTCGCAGCTGGCTTGGCTTTGCTAGTTGTTTTTTATGTTTGGATTGGGTTTACTCTGGCTGCTCACATGACAACATAATTTCACACTTAGAGCTGCTGCTGCACCAGGCCCTACTCATCAGGAAATGAACATCAGGGAATCTGGAAAAACTAAGTACAAACTTCTGCCATGTGTGATCAGCTCCAGATTTTGACTTACTGCTTCTTCTTTATTCAATGGGCCTGATTTCAATGTTATCATTACAATGAAGCAAGTTGAGCTTGCTGTTGTTTATGTGCAAGAAACATGGCAGCTTCAAGCATGCATCTGATACGTAGTTAGACTCACATATCCTAATGTTGATGACCCAGTAGTGCCGCTCTGCTGTTTGCGATGGGGATATGGCATTTCATTGTTTGCCTCCTCTTTGAACTGTGTTGAATGATGTGAAGTTGCTCGTTTTAAACAGTAGAAACTAAACTTGCAACAGAAAATTAAGCTTTGTCCTTTCCTTTTAACAATGTGATCATTGCTAATTATTGTACCGATAGAATCATGGTGGTACAGTATAGGACGGGCACATCGACCCACCACATCTCTGCTGACCATCGTGCCTTTCCAAACTAGTCCCAATTGCCTGCATTAATTCCATATCCCTCTATGCCTTGTTTGTTCAAGTACCTTCCAGATGCCTCTTCAATGTTGTTACTGTTTCTGCCTCTACCACCTCCTCTGGCAGCTCATTCCAGCTAGCAACTACTCTTTGTGTGTAAAATTTATCCCTCAGATCCTCTTTAAATTTCCCTCCTTGTCACTGTAAACCTACGCCCTCTCGTTTTAGATTCCCTTACCATGGGTAACGGACACTGGCTAACCGCTCCTTAAGATTTTACCTACCTCTGTCACGTCACCTTTCAACCTCCTTTACCCCAGGGAAAACAGAACCAGCCTATCCAATCTCTCTTGATAACTCAGGCCCTCCAATCCAGGCAATATCCTTGTGAATCTTTTCTACTCCGTCTCTAGCTTAATCTCATCCTTCCTATATTGTGGTAAGCAGAACCTTACATAATATTCCAAGTGCTGCCTAACCAATATTTTGTACAGCTGTAAAATGATGACCCAATTCTTATACTCAGTGCCTCAGTTGATAAAGGCAAACACGCCATACGCCTTCCTTGCCACCCTATCTACCTGTGTTCCCATTTTTTTAGGAACTGTGTACTTACACCCCAAGGTCTCTCTGTTCATCAATGTTCCCCCTGGCCCTACCTTTCACTGTGTATTTCCTGCCCTAGTTTAACTTCCAAAGTGCATCACTTTGCACTTGTCCCACTTAAGTTCTACCTGCCATCCCTTGCCCACTTTCCTTGTTGATGTATATTCTGTTTTAACCTTAGACGGTGTTCTTCACTCTCCACTGTACCACTAATTTTGGGATCATCTGCAGACTTACTAACTGTGCCACCTACATTTTCATACATGTCACTAATATATAAGACAAACAACAGAGGACCCAGCACCAATCCCCGTGGCACACATCTGGTCACAGGCCTCCAGTCTGTAAAACAACAGTCCATTACCACCCTTTGCCAATTTTGTATCCAATTGGCTAACTCACCCTGGATCCCATGTGTTCTAACCTTCCAGACCAGCCAACCATACGGGACCTTGTCAAAGGCCTTGCTAAAGTCCATCCACACAATGTCTACCACCCTGGCATCATTAATCCTCTTGGTCACCTCTTCAAAAAATTCAGTCAAATTAATGAGACATGATTTCCCACACTACAAAGCCATGCTGACTGTCCCTAATCAGTCCTTGCCATTCCAAATGCCAAAAAAGTCCTGTCCCTCAGAATGCTCTCCAGTAACTTTCCCTCCACTGATGTAAAGGTGACCGGCCTGTAATTCCCTGGCTTACCTCTGCTGCCCTTCTTAAATAAAGACACAACATTAGCTATCCTCCAGTCTTTTGGTACCTCAACTGTGACTAACAAAGGTACAAAAATCTCTGCCAAGGCCCCAGTAATCTCCTCCCTTGCTTCCCATAACATTCTGGGATACACCTGGTCAAGCCTTGGGGATTTATCCACCTTTGTGTTTCAAGACCTCCAACACCACCTCCTTTGTAATGTTCATATGCTCCTGAATATCACTGTTATCTCCCCTTAACTCACTAGCTTCAATGTCCTTCTCCAAAGTTAATACAGACAAGAAGTATTCATTTAGGACCTTGCCCATTTCCTGTGGTTCCACGCATAGATCACCACACTTGATCTCCTCCTATCTCACTTTTGAAAGCCTCATACTTGTTAATGTCCCTTTACATGAAAGCATCCTCTCCCAATCTACATTTGAGACTTCCTGTCTGGTGTCATCAAAATTAGCCTTGTCCCAGTTTAGGATTTTAACTTGAGGACCAGGCCTATCTTTTTCCATAACTATCTTGAAACTAATAGAACTACGGTCACTGATCCCAAAATGCTCCCCCAATGACACATTAACCACTTGCTCAGCCTCATTTCCTAAAGTTTAGCCCCTTCTCTAATAGGGCCATCTACATAGAGCTTCAGAAAATTTTCCTGGACTCACTTAACAAATTTTGCCCCATCTAATCCCTTAGCACTAAGGCAGTCCTTGTCAATATTAGGGAAGTTAAAATATTGAAGATAAGCCTAAATTTGCCATGAAAAATTAGGGCAAGTCTATTCCAGACACATTTTTAAACAAGCTTCATCTTCATTCACACTTCCTTGGATAAAAATCCTTGTCCCCAGATAGTAAGACATGCACAACAATTGAGTTTGGGCTGCAGGTAACATTTGTGCCAAGCAAGGGCCATTTTCGATGAGGAACAGTCGAACCACCTCCTCTTGAAATTCATTACATCACAAAAAACTTGTAGATAGTGAAAATGGCTTTATTCCCAGCCAGTAGACTCCACATGTAGTCCAGCGTCAAAGCTTTATTCTGCCTCTTCATTTATCTAAATCAACAGAAGCAATGGGCCAGAACTTGCAGAGAAAAGTAAGCAGTTCCACACAAGTTTGCTGGCATTAACCCTACATCTTCCAAAACAGGGAAGTTGCAGACTGGCTGGCTGGGATCTGCAATCAATTACCCTGCTGCACTTTGATATTGGACTACACATGAAGTCTAGTGGCTGAGAATGAAAGCTATTCACTATCTACAAGGCACAAGTCAGGAATGCAATGGAATTTTCTCCACTTGCCTGGATGATTCCTAGTAAAACCAAACTCAAGATCCTTAACGTCATTCAGGATAAAATCTACTTGATTAACAGCCCAATCGCCATCTTAGATATCCAAACCTTCCACTACCAGTGGATTATGGCTGCGATGTGTGATAGCTATGGAACTCACAGCAATATGGCTTCACTGTGGGAATACGATGAATAAAAAAAATTACTTTAAGGTGAAACACAATACCACTTTTGATCATTATCCATGATATGCAGGGTTGTGGATATTGGTCAATAGGTCAGCATCTGTTCCTACGCCATACCTGATGTTTTGTCCTCGTTAATTTTTGATGTAATGGGAAGGAATAGAAGTGTCACTTTTCAATCAATGCTTTCTCATACCTTTAAGGCAACGGAGTATAAGCCATTTGATTGCAAGTGAAAGTAATCAATAAAACATATGCTTATGATAATAAGAAAATATATGAATGCAATAGCAGTTTAGCAATGTAATACCTTTGTTGTAGCCACATGAAGTGCAGCTACACAGTTTGCTAAACTCCGAAAACTTCTCTGCTATAAAAAGTGGTCTAAAAGTAATGTAACTCAAATTAGTAACAGCAGTGAGATATGTAAGACTACTCAAGCATTACTCTGCTGATTACACGATTTATTATATTTTATATTCTACTCATACATTTCAAGAATGCAATTCTTGACTGTGTTTTCAATCCAGCACCCAATGGCTAGTTAAAATGTTTGTACTTTTACTCTATCAATTATACTTTTAAAGCACATTGTATTATTGTCACTTTTTGCTGGATCTTCTCTTACTGTTATTTCAAATTTATCAGTCCTGGTTTGTTCCACACTCCAAGTTCCAGTAGCAAATCCTGTCTTCTTGAGTGCTTTACCGTGTTAGAAAGGGGTTCTATTTCAATTGTAGAAGGTGAATTCCCTCTTGCCCTTTACCTAGTCCATTTCGTCAATTAGCTTCAAGGTAGTTTATGTCCCAGTCTTTTCCATAATTTATCTACCTATTTCTTCTTCCTCCTTTTTCTTCCTTACTTTGATGCGATGGTCAGGAGACTTATTGATGTGATTGTTCCTCTTAGAACTTTTATGCTTTTCTACATTTATTCTATTTCTACTTTACTGATGATTATTTTTTTTCTACTGGTTTTATGTTATCCCATTCAAGTTCAGTTTCTCCACTAACCCTCTCTAGTTTTCCAAGGTATGTTATAGTCTGCAATGTTTAATTCCACTCCTAACCTTTATAATGTCTCTGTAATCCATATTATTTCTGGTTACTCCCAATGTATTCTTAAATTCTACCATTTTATTTTTTGTGCAATGTCGAATGATATTATAAGTCTTTATTAATAGCAGTTACCCTCTCTCAATTTTTATGCAATGTTTTTCACTCTTACGTCTCTGTTCTTAGCCATTTATGCCCTCCCTCAGTTGGTTTGTCCCTTGTTTTCCTTTCCTGTTTTGTTGCTATTTAGACCAATGTCTTTCCTTGTAGGTCCCTATTCTTACCTCCCAACCCCACACATCTTATTTGCTAATACCTTTGCTCCTTCCTCTCTGCTCTTTTGACTGGAACACTCACCCCATTCATTTTCTTGTACTAGCTGAATGAGTTAAACATTGTTCCATAAACTAAGGGTTATTATTTTTCTGTGAGTATAATTTGGGGCAGCACAGTGGCACAGCTGGTAGCACTGCTGCCTCACTGTGCCAGCAACCTGGGTTCAATCCTGACCTCCAGTGCTGTCTGTGTGGAGTTTGCTTTTTCTCTTTCCGACTACGTGACTTTTCTTCAGCTGCTCCAGTTTCCTTCCACATCTCAAAGATGTGATGGTTGGCAGGTTAATTGGCCACTGTAAATTGCCCCTAGTATGTAGGGGAGTGGTAAAATCTTGGGGGGGGGGGGGAGGGGGGGCGCAATAGCTCTAGTAGCTATATTGCCATGCCAATGATGCTTGCTGATCATTGCAGACTCAGTGGACTGGAGGACCTGTTTCCATACTGTATGATTCCATCACTCTAATTCTACAACATTGATATCCAAAACATACGTTGTACTGGCATCACTCTTGTGATTCATCCATGTCACATTAGTCAATATTTAGAAATCTCTGTACCATAGCACTTAATATTATTGTGTTTGTTTCAGCATACTATTGAAGGCAAGTTTAGTGACAGGTGCACATGAGGAATTGTTTTGCAGAACAACATAAGCGACTTTTGATTTCCCTCTTATACAAGGGCCACTATTCATTGTACAGGAATAGAGGCTGGCTGGAGTGCATACTCAACCAGCCAACCTCTCTTGATACTTAGTCCATAACTTTTAAGCAACTTAATTTCCTTAAGATTTTTTCAGCAGAGGAATGAAACTTGCCCTTTGCCATCATCACTGGACAGAACAGTAGTTTCTTGTTTCTCATATTAGCTGACGGTGAACATACTTTGGAAGATTTCAGAGCAATTCAGTGCTAGCCTGGTAAAAAAAGGTGCTCAGTTTAAGTTGAAGGCTTTTTCTTGTCAATCTCTCACATGAGAGTAAGAGAAGCTGCCTATTCTTGGTTCTTCTCATGGGAGTTTTTCCATGAAGAAACTTCTTTGGTTACCAACCAGTATCAAGGATGACTTGCTTTGACTCCAGTTCTTGGGTTTTGAGGTGACTGGTGAGGCCAATGTGACAAGTGCAGACTCTGGTATTTGTTGGGGAGGTGATGCGCTCCTTCTGTTGTTTACAACAAGCTTCTGTGTGTGCCTAACCAATGGACTCAAGGTTCCCAAGGCTATTTTGAATCCCTCTCCATTTTGAGCAGACATGGGCCAGGGATTCTCATGAGTCATGAAGAATAGAGAAACAAAGGACTGCAGATGCTGGAATCTAGATGAAAAACACGATGATGCTGGAGGAACTCAGCAGGCCAGGCAGCATCTGTGGAGAAAAGCAGGCGGTCAACGTTTCGAGTCAGGACCCTTCTTCAGGACTGAAGATACGAAAAGGGGAAGCCCAATATATAGGAGGGAAAAGCAGAGCAGTGATAGGTGGACAAAAGAGAGGAGGCAGGGTGGGCACAAGGTGGTGATAGATGCAGGTAAGAGATAGTGATAGGCAGGTGTGGGGGGAGAGGGGAGGTGCACCTGCTCCCCTGCACCTGCCTATTACTATCTCTTACCTGCATCTACCTATCACCACCGTGTGCCCACCCTGCCTCCCCTCTTTTGTCCACCTATCACTGCTCTGCTTTTCCCTCCTATATATTGGGCTTCCCCTTTTCCTATCTTCAGCCCTGAAGAAGGGTCCTGACCCTAAACGTTGACCGCCTGCTTTTCTCCACAGATGCTTCCTGGCCTGCTGAGTTCCTCCAGCATCATCGTGTTTTTCATCAGTCATAAAGTACGTTACACTTCTTCAGAGAGACTTTGAAAACATCATTGAATCTTTTCCTCTGTGTGCCTGGTAAATTCCTGGGCAACTTGAGTGGCAGGGATGGAAAGGCCACACTGCTGGCTAGGTGTGATTGGCAAAGAGGGACTGGGGAAAACTAGTTCCAACTGAATGCATAAATAAAGGAGTAGGACAATGGCTAACTGCATTTCCTACATGATAATGTTAATACTAGTGATGGAAAATTTGCAGTCTCCCATCCTCCTGTTGCAAAGATAATATTAGAGGAAACAATGTGCATATTTTTGGGGCTATCCATGTGGGTAAAACGAAGTGATCAGCTGTTCGATAGATCTCCACAGAAAATCATTAAATAACTGGTTTAAAAATGCAATACTTATCAGATAATCAACTGTTGTTTTAATTATTTCAGTGAATACTTTAGCAATTTATGCAATTTCTTGTAATTCACCATTGCAGTTTTACAAATGTTTCAGGTAGATTTTTGTCTAACATCTACATAGATGCTGTTAATTTTGCCAATGCTTTCTTACCTTGAAATTAGTCAGAAGTGCGAACCACCCAGTATAGTTAAAGCTGAGAGTCGTACACCACTCCCAAAATTCACTTCCTTTGAAGTCAAAGAGAGAAAAGCCGCAGCTTCT
Organism: Pristis pectinata; assembly: GCF_009764475.1. Taxonomy (NCBI): domain Eukaryota; kingdom Metazoa; phylum Chordata; class Chondrichthyes; order Rhinopristiformes; family Pristidae; genus Pristis; species Pristis pectinata. The sequence goes on along the minus strand of NC_067407.1, from coordinate 96,738,062 downwards.
TCACTTTTTCCTGAGTTAGCGCATAAGATTTATATTTAGCAAGAAAACTAATTGATGGATATGTGGGATAGAAAGCTGCAGAATGATTTGCAAAACTTGAATGTGTAGAAGGACAGTAATTGGTTATTTTCATCCTGCACCTTCCTAAATTCTCTAGGGTGTATATCCTTAAATATTTACATGGTAGATATAGATGATTGCAGCTCACCAGAGGGATGTGCCCATTTTGGTTAACAATCTAGCAATCAAAACTAAATTGTCCCTAACCAATTTGTTGCTTGTTTACTGAGAGAACAGAGTTCTCTTGTAAATAGAATTTTAAAAAAATACACATGCTAAGGCATAGATGTGGAGCAAATCCATGATACAATTTACAGCCTATAGCGCCAGTAAAAAGGAGTAATGTTTGCTCCCGACTTTAGATATTTACTTTCTCACCTCTTCACAATGGCATTGGCAATAAAGTCACAAATATTACAATCAGTGCAAAATAAGTCTGTTACATTGTGTTGTTAGAGCTATATTTCATCACACTCTTGACTTGAACCTTGAAGATACGAAAGGCTTGTGGGTGTCAGGCGATAAGTCACTTCCTGCTCTTGTACTTCTGTTGCTGGTCCAGTTGATGTTCTGGTCATTGTGATCCCAGGATGTTGATGGTGGGGGGCTCTGATAGTAATGCTATTGAATGACAAGGAGTGTCTGGTGGTTGGGTGGGGTGGTTAGATACTATCTTGTTGGAGATGTGTCTGATAACCGAAGGCCATATGTTGCACCCTAATGCACCAACTTGGAAATCATGCAAATGGCCACTGTGTACATGATGATGTCATTAGCTATATGACTAATGCTGGTTGATGAGTCACTTGAATCGTTTAGGCTTGGGAGCCAGGGACCAAATGCTGGGAGATGGGATTAATACAGATGGGGGCCCACTGGTCAGTGTGGACGAGTTGGGCTAAATAGTCTGTTTCCATGCTATACAATTCTATGACTCTGTGGGATTGCCTGTCACATTTGTGGCACAAATGTTACTTGTTACTTATCACTTATCGCCATATGCCTCCATACAGCCGTGGGTTGCTTCATTTGTTGAGAAGTTGCAAGTAGAATTGAACATTGTGAGCATCCCCACCTCTGACCTCGTGTTGGTCATGTTGCACCTTTAGGGCACCACATCAATGCTTCTGCCAGAACATCACTACCTCGTGTTACCATCTGTCATTTATGATGACTCATGCTGGCATAGTGCTCGCCGTAGTTTTTGTGAGAACCAATTCCTTTCATAACATGAATAGAGGCAACAATATTGCATCCTGGTCACTGGTTAAATGTAAGAGACCTCCCATTTAAGAAAGAGCTGAGGCAACATTTTTTTCCCTTCAGTGTGTCTTTCAAACTCTCCTCCTCAAATTGCTTTGGAAGCAGAGTCTGAATATTTTTCAGGCAGTGGTAGATTCTTGATAAGCAAGGAGGTGAAAAGTTACAGGGGTAGGCAGGAATGAAGAGCTGAGATTACAGTCAGATCATCATGACCTTATTAAATGGCAGAGCAAGCTTGAGGGGATGAGTGGCCTTCTCCTAATTTGTTTATACATCTGGTACGTATGGTTCATGAGTATTTCTGTTAAAATGTATGTATACCTCAAAATAAATGAAGATATGTTGTTGGCATACCACTGCCACAGGTACTTTAGAGGTTCAAGATAAAGACCTTCTCTGGAATAATAGGTATAGGCAGTAAATGTGAACACCAACATCATCCATATTTAGAGAGTGAATAACTTCTAAAGTTATTCAGTTTCTAAACCATAGGCTAGAAATTAACAGAGGACTTCTTAATATGTTTAAAATTGAACCCTGTAGTTTAACAAATATTAATCCATTAAATAATCATTCGTGCATTAATATAATCAAGAGTGATGTCTACCCTTAAAAATAATTAACACTAATACCTCATTGCATCTGTAGCATCAGAGCTAATGCCTGGCCCAGGGGTATCATTTGTTTATACACCAAATGTATTTGGATCTCATAAGCACATAACTGCTAGCAATCAGTACTGAATTTGTTCTATGTGAATTCCTCTAAGGTTGCAAAAATTGTTGAGGAAGTGGAAACAGTGGGAAGCCAAATAATTAAATTCTACAGTTCTCTGTTTCTGCGTTTGGGTGTTCATATTCCTGTATACACATGAGTTTGTGTACATTGGCACAGGCAGATAATTTACAAATAAAAGCCAAGCTACAATCAGTAGTAATATGAGAATTTAAGAAACAGAAGTAAGCCATTCAGCCCCTCGTACCTATTCCACCACTCAATGAGATCATGGCTGATCTTTTACCTCAGTGCCACAACCCCCCACTAATCACAATGCGCTTGATTGCCTTAATACCTCAAAATCTATGGATCTCTGTCTAAATTATACTGAGCAACTGAGCATCCACAGGCCTCTTGCACAGAGGATTCCAAGGATTCAGTACCTTCTGGGTGAAGAAATTTCTCCTCATCGTTTTCCTGCAAGGCTGAGCTCTTATTTAAGCCTGTGATCCTTGGTTCTGTACACTCCAACCAGGTGAAATATCATCCTTGCATCTACTCTGTTAAACGCTGTAAGAATCTTGTATGTTTCAAGAGCACCCCTAAACTACAGACAGTTCAGTTTAGAGGTGATCTCACTTATCACCCTCCAGCCTCTGTCTCGACCTTCACCCTCCCCTCCCCCCACTTGGCTCCTTCTGTCCTTTTATTCCTTCCTTTCCCTATTTCCCCTGTCACCCCCAGCCTTCGACTCCCAACTCCACCCCACCCCACCGCCCCAACCTGGCTCCGTATGCCCATTATCCATTACTAGATCCACCTATCACCTACAGCCCCTGCTTCAGCTCCTCCTCCTCTCCCTTTTTATACTGGCTATCTACGCTCTCAGTCCTGGCGCAAGGTCTCAACCCAATACATCGACCATTTCTTTCCCTCCACAGGTGCTGCCTGTCCCACTGAGTATCTCCAGCAGTCTGTTTTTTTGCTCCTGTCTGCTTAATCTCTCTTCACGCAACATACCTGCCATCTCAGAAACAAGTGGAAAATAAAAAAGATTTCATTTCCTTCTGTACCATATGCATTTATTGATCCAAAGGTGGTGTTTGAGTTTGAGGTGTTTTGTACGTGGTAAGCTTTGGGCTGAAGGAAGACCTTTAAATGGGGCGCAGGCTCTGTTGGTGGAGACAGCAGTTAATCATGAAGTGGAAATGTCCACTTTCCCATGGAAACATTTTCCTGGCCACCACTGTTCCAAGCACAGCTTTAACAAAATCTACAAAATCACTGTAAGAAGATAAAATATCAATTTTAATCACACAAATGAAAATCAAAAAATCTGCAGCTGTTGGAAATCTGAAACAAAAACAGAAAGAGCTGGAAATACTCAGCACATCAGGCAGCATCTGTGGAAGGAGAAACAGTGTTTCAGGTCAAAGACAGATGCTGCTTGATCTGCTGAGTGCTCCCAGCATTTTCTGCTTTTAATCATACAAATAACTAAATAAAAGAGAGAATGATTTCACAGGGAGTGGATAGAATAAATGATATACCTAAGCAAATGCTTCAACATGTACAACAAAAGAAACAGAAGTAAGTAACTGTGAACAAGAGGTTTTGTAGAAGAAAGAACAAGGTTACATACAAACTGGTATGACTATTTGATATGAGGTCTGTACCTTAGAGTAATACACCACAGAAACAGGCCCTTAGGCCTAACCTGTCCATGCCAACCAAGATGCCCATCTAAGCTAGTCCCATTTGCCCATGTTTGGCCCATATGTCTCTAAGCCTTGTACCTGTCCAAATGACTTTTAAATGTTGTTGTACCTGCCTCAACCACTTTCTCTGGCAGCTCATTCCATATATGCACCACGTTCTGGGTGAAGAAATTGCCCCTCAGGTCCCTTTTAAATCTTTCCCTACCTCACCTTAAACCTATGCCCTCGAGTTTTGGACTCCCCTATCCTGGGGAAAAGACTGTCTCTGCCCCTCATAATTTTATCCACCTCCATGACATCACCCCTCAGTCTCCTACACTCCAAGGAATAAATTCCTAGTCTGCCCAACCTCTCCCTGTAGCTCAGGCTCTCAAGTCCAGGCAACATTCTTGTAAATCATCTTTGCTTCTCCTTCCAGCTTAATGGCATCTTTCCAAAACTGTACACAATACTCCGGGTAATATTCCCACAGTGGGTGAACTGCTGCCTTATTTGGGTCCAGTATATCTGAAGTAGAAAGTAACAACTATTCTTTGATTGACAAAACATTATATTTGGTGTTGCCTAATTTGTTTAGATCTGTTGTTGGAGGTTTCACCCCCTGAAAAATTGCATTACATGTAATACACAATGTGATGAAAACCCATTCATAACAGACCTCCAACAAATAGCCCAGCAGCCTATAGGAATTCTAACTTTTCAAATGAGATCTCCTCTCATTCATCTAAACACTAGAGAATACAGACCTAGTCAACCTAATCTCTCCTTATAAGACAAACCTGCCATCCTTGGAAATAATCTGGTAAATCTTTGGTGCCCTTCCTCCATGGTATGTATGTCCTTTTTTAATTAAGGAGACCATAAGTGTACAAAATATTCCATTTGTTATCTCACCGAGGCTCTACATAATTAGAGTAAGACGTCTTCTGTATTCAAATCATCTTCTAGTAAAGGACAACGTACCATTTGCCTTCCTAATCGCTTACTGCACCCACTGTATATTCTGCCTTTCAGTGAAATGTGTACAAAGACGCTTAGGCCCTTTGAACATCAACATTTCCCAGTCTATCACCATTTTTAATATTCTGTGCTTCTGTTTGGTGCACCAAAATGGATAATTTTGTGTTTTTTGCAAATATTATTACATCTGCCAAGTTCTTGCCCACTCACCCACTTGTCCATAACCCCTCTCCATCCTCCTGCCGACTCATATTCCAACCTAGTTTCGTACCATGCAGCACTATTTTTTTCAGCACCACATGACTAAGAATAGATTTTTCCCAGTGTGAAATGTGAAAACTACCACCTCCAGGTGGTTTAGCATCCCATTGGAAATTCGATGGGGCACTTCCCGGTGAGAGTTGTGCTTCTGTTGCAGGAAAAATTCGTGCCTTCTGGACTGAGATCTCACCAAGGTAAGTGCCATTGTCCCCTCCCACCTGTCCCCCCAAATCAGTACAGTTCCCATCTCCAGACCCTCTTCCCAAATCACCCTCAGAGTCAATACCCTCCCCAGGACCCAGCACATGAGTTATCTGATCCTTGGACTCCTTCCCTATACCCTTACAACACAGGAGGCCAATGGCCCTTCAAATCCATGAGAGCTCACAGAGCAATCCCACACCCTCACTAATTTTCCCTGTAGCCTATTGTCCCCACGTTCCCATCAACTTTTCCCAGGTTCTACCACTCACCTACACACCAGTGGTAATTTACAGCAACCAATTCATGTCTCAACCTCTTCATCTTTAATATGGGGGGAAGCTGGAGCTCCCAGAGAAAACCCATGTGAAAAAGGGAGAATGTGTAACCTCCCCACAGACGGCACCTGAGGTCAAGACGAAACCTGGATCACTGGAGCTGTGCAGCAGTTCTACCAGCTGCAAGACTATGCCACCCTTCCACAACTGATAATCACTCAAACTCCCGAACTGAGGTCCTTACCCCCACCCCACTAATCTCTGATTGTGCCTCCATGGTTCACACATCCCCCCAGCCCTTGATTGGGCCTCTGATGTTGTTACCACACCCTTCCCCTGCTTCAGTCAAACCTCTGCACCCACATCCCCCCATCCTTAGGCCCCAAATGACTCTGTACTGCCAATCCCCAAAAATCAAATGAGCCTCTGCACCCACTATCCACATCCCTAGGCCCCAGATGAGACTCTGAGCCCACATTCCCATCCCAAGCCTAATGTCCTCATACCTCTTCTCCAGACTCTAATTAGGCCTCTGCATTCAAATCCCCTTAATGGTCATTTTCACATTTTTCTAGGAAAAATCTTATCCTTAAGCATGTGGTACTAAAATACATAGTACTACATGATACAAAACTAGCTTGGATTGTGAGTCAGCAGGATGATGTAGAGAGGGGTTATGGACAAGGTGAGTGAGTGGGCAAGAACATGGCAGAGGCAATATCATGTGGAAAAATAATGTGATGCAATAACCCTGTTGCATCAAGCACTATTGAGGTTTACTTCTGAGGTGAAGGGACCACGATCAAAGCAGTTGTTAGAAACATAGAAAACCTACAGCACAATTCAGGCCCTTCGGCCCACAAAGCTGTGCCGAACATGTCCCTACCTTAGAAATTACTAGGCTTACCCATAGCCGTCTATTTTTCTTAGCTCCATGTACCTATCCAAAAGTCTCTTAAAGGACCCTATTGTATCTGCCTCCACCACCATAGCTGGCAGCCCATTCCATGCACTCACCACTCTCTGATTAAAAAACTTACCCCTGACACCTCCTCTGTACCTACTCCCCAGCACCTTAAACCTATGTCCTCTTGTGGCAACCATTTCAGCCCTGGGAAAAAGCCTCTGACTATCTACCCAATCAATGTCTCTCATCATCTTATACACCTCTATCATGTCCCCCCTCATCCTCTGTCGCTCCAAGGAGAAAAGGCCGAATTCCCTCAACCTGCTTTCATAAGGCATGCTTCCCAATCCAGGCAGCATCCTTGTAAATCTCCTCTGCACCCTTTCTATGGCTTCCACATCCTTCCTGTAGTGAGGCGACCAGAACTGAGCACAGTACTCCAAATGGGGTCTGACCAGGGTCCTATATAGCTGCAACATTACCTCTTGGCTCCTAAATTCAATTCCACGATTGATGAAGGACAATACACCATACGCCTCCTTAACCACAGAGTCAACCTGCGCAGCCGCTTTGAGCGTCCTATGGACTCGGACCCCAAGATCCCTCTGATCCTCCACACTGCCAAGAGTCCTACCATTAATACTATACCATGCCATCATATTTGACCTACCAAAATGAGCCACGTGTTGGTGCAGCACGCCATCTAATGATCTTCAGCATGTCTTTTACAACACCAATAATTACCATGCCATTTTGCTTTAAGGCCAATAACAGCTTTTGAGGTGTAGGCACTTGTATAGGAACTGCAGAAGTCAATTAATGCACAGCAAGGACCCACAATCAGCAATGTGATAATATCCAGACTATGTTCTTAATGGTGTTGGTTGAGAAATTAATATAGGCTGGGACACTGAGTATAGTTCTTCTGCAGACTGGTGGTTTATATGCATCTGTGAGGGCACCTGCTGTTATCACTGACAAACTGGAATGCCATTTCTATATTGTACAGTATATTGATGCATGAAAAGATTAAATGCACTATAACTGCTTCCTCATTTCCTGTAACATGGTTTTCTCGTTTTATGTTATTCCTGTTATCACATAACCTATTGCATAATGATACTGAACACATTTTATCTTGTGTGAATGCAGTGAGGTCTCTAAATGTGTACTATTTCTGTCAACACCTTCTCTGTTGATCTACTGATTGCTGTGGAATGAAGGCTGAGAGAAAGGCCCTTGTGAACGTTGCTCACATTTTAACTATTTATTTCCAGGCATCTAAATGTTTCTGCAATCAATCATACTCATCCAAATTTTCTGCTTTTGGGAATGAGTCTTAAAACAATATCTATATTACTTTCAAGTTTCCTGAGATCCAAACTGAAGTACTGTGGAAACCACCAGGTGGCAGCAGAGGTCCAATTACTGTAAAGCATTCTGATTTCAGAGGACAACTTTGGGAAATAAAAGCAGACTAATTTCTTCATAATTAATAACTTTGTTAATTTAATTAAATTCCTTGAGTTCACAAGTTTTGTAACTAAAGTGGGTGTTTTATGTAATTCCTTATGTTGATCATTATGTTGACGGCACGACACGGTGGGCCGAAGGGCCTGTTTTGTGCTGTATGGTTCTATTAAAAAGAAATATAGGCATTCATTCTCTCTCCTTGATGCAAAGCAATCAAGAAAGTTATTACCACTTGATGAGAAGAAGCTCATCCTTGTTTGCCTGATGAAAAGAAACTCAGTGTGTGGTGAAGATTATTGGTGGTCAAGCAAGCACAGCAACTGAAAAGTAACATTGCAGCATCTGGGTCTTAATGGGTCTTCTGCAGATGGATTGAAAATATGTTACCTTCTTTAGGAGTGATTATACTGTTTACAGTAAATCATATCCTGAGAATAGTAAGCATTTTGAGTAATTCTCTGCCCCTCTCTTCACCTCTAAAAAAAGATTGCACATTAATTTAGCACCTTATTACCACCCAGGAGCTGTTTCTAACCAATGAGGTGCTCTTGAAATGCAGTGACTGTTGTTCCATGGGTTAATGCTGCAGCTAATTTACACACGGGAAAGATACACAAACAGTAAATGAATGTATGTGTGATTGGTGATATTGGTGGCTGTATATAGCTTCAGCTGAAACATCAGCTCTCCATCTTCAAATAGTGTCATAAACAGAAAATGCTAAACTGACTCAACAGATCAGGCAGCATCTGTGAGGAGCAAATGGAATTGACATTTTGGATTGACAACCTTTCATCAGAACTGGGAAATTTTGGAAATCAGATATGTTTTAATTGCTAATAATTCACAAACCAAGAGACAGTGACAAACTTAGTACACAGCGTGGACCCAAAGGCAACAATGTAGTAATGTGCAGTTTTTAGTGATAAAATTTTTAAAATTATGGAAATATTCAGCAGAGCAAGCAGTATCTGTGGATGGAAGAACAGAGCTATGTTAAAGATCAATAACCCTTCCCTGAGGGATAAATATTGGCTGGGAGAACGATTCTTCTGCAAACTGGTGGTTTGCATTCACCTATGATGGCAAATAACATTCCATTTTAACATGTTGCATTGGTGTTGAATGGTTTAGCTGTTGGGTGCTGCGAAGATGCAATAAGGTCATTGCATGGCATGTCATACCAGCAATTGCTTTGTCATGGGCCTATCTGAATTTTAAAACATGTTTGATTTCTAACCTTTCCTTGAGAAGTCATCCACCTGATACGTTTCTCTGTTTCTCTCTCCATGGAGGATGCTGCCTCATCTACTGAGTATCTCCAGTATTTACTGATATTATTTCAGATTTCCAACATCTGTGGTCTTTTGCTTTACAAATAGTGAACTGGTGCCAGACACCATTTTCATTCATGTCCCATGTAAAAGTGTATTCCCTCAGCACAGCACAAGATTACATGCTCAAATGCAAAGTAGAGCTTAAACTTGCACCCTTCTGACACTCAGCAATGGAGTCAGCAACTTTCTCCACAATGAAATGTGTGTTTTTTAATGCCATTGGTCTGTGAGTTATCAAATTATGTTGAGAACTTTTCCAGCAACTAAATGGGAACATCCTTCTTCACCTCCTGATTGCAAACTGGAAACCTAAAGAAGGTGAAGTGTGCTGTATCATTCAGATAATTAATCTGGGACAGTCTACTCCTAGACTTCTGTGTCTGTACACAGTAGTGGGGAAGTATAGAAGGCATTGGGGGGTCAGATACGCACATCTGACCAGACACCCCATCCCCGGATTCACTGTTGTTCAAAGGTGTTGCAAGATGTTCTGAGCTGATAGGCTGAATGCACTTAATATCTGACCACTAAGCTTTACAGCAGCCAAAGCTGATGCATCTCGCATGGTCCTTTCATTTGAATGGGTCACTGCCCTTAATTAACAAGGTAAGTTGGGCTAAGCTTTTGTTTATTTTCTTTAATTCTCTGAATATTTTTGTTTTTAATTAACAATAAGGTAATGTATTTTATTTAATTTTTTTATTTTTAGTTTCAAAAATAATTTTTAAAAATCATTCAAATCTATGTCAAAGGTTTTTAAATGTCTGTTAATCAGAGACATTTATAAAGTGAAGTGGGCCTCTGACAGCAAAAGCTAGCATGGGAAGAGGTGGGGGGTGCAAGTGAAGGATTGTGTACCATCTCCCTACTGCAACGACAATGCACCACTCATCTGAAAAGCAAAATACTACAAATGCAGTATTAAGTTATTTCCTTGATTATTTTTGATCACCTAATGGGACCAGAGAGGAATTTAGCACACTTTCTCCATAATTACCCTTGTTTATATTTTTTGATTATCCTTGGAAATTGCACAGCTCAACGCATGTATTATAATCTGCAAATTATTATATTCACATGAGACAAACAGGCTGGACCCATCTTTTTCTGTCAATCATTCTCATATGACATATCACATGAGTTCAGGTTATATTGGAAGCCTAATGTTCACAGACTCTACAAAACAGCACAGCTTGAATCCAAAAAGCAGCAAATTTCTTGAGTGTTTTTGAGTCAGTTCCTTAGCCCAATAGGTTGTTGCACCATACTAGATCTAGCAACAAGTTATTGGCCAGTATTACTTCACAAGTTCCTAACAATGGAATACCTGATTAAACCTGTCCATGACACGATTAAATTCAATATTAGATTTTGGGAATAATGTGAATCACAAATCAATTTAAAATTAGATATAAATTTACATAAGGCTGTCTTGGTAGTGCTGACACAAGAATTGACTAGAGTAAACTGGATGGAAATATTCATGGGTAAAACTGTGAATAATCAACAGGAGTATTCAGTGAAATATTTGATACAACACTGGACCTGTACACATTTGCCAGGACCAAGAGCTCTACTTATGTACGGTCTAGGTCTGCACAAGAGGAAAGATATAACGTTAAGTGAAAAGTAGGGGCTTCAGTGAGTGGTGTGGGTGCCATAGGTTAGCAGAGATATAAAGGAAGAACAGTAGAGGGTTAGAAAGAGAGTAGTATGGGCTCATAAAGGAAATATGGGAAAGGAATATTAAGAATAATAATGTATTTTACAAGTGTATGAAGAGAATGAGGGAGACTAAAGATTGGCTTGACCCCATAAATGCTGGCTGACATGTTGAAAATAAAAAAATAGTGAATTTGCTAAATACTTTCTATCAATCTGTTGTCACGACATGAAAAAAAGAGGATGAATTACCACTTACAAAATGAACTAAAAGTAAATAATCAGATTTAATTATAGAACACAGTACAGGCCCTTTGGCCTACAATGTTGTGCTGACAGTTTAGCAAATTAGTTTAACAAATGGTAATGGAGAAAATAATGATAGAGTTGACAGGTGACTCTCCAGGACCTGATGTCTTCCACCCCAAGGTTATTCTTTGTGACAAGTGAGAAAGGTGTAGATGCTTTAGTACAATCCACCACATCCTTCTGTTTTACAAATTACCCTCTTGGATAGGAAAATCACCAATACTTAAGAAGAGGAGAGAGGATGAAGGGAAGAGAGAAACCAGGAAACTACACAGCAATTAGTTTGCCTACAGTGAGAAAGGTACCAAAATCAGTTATTCTTACCAGGGAGAGCAAACATGGATTTTGAAGTGCATGTCATGTTTAATTAACCTTACTTAATTTTAAGGATGGGGAAGTGCGCCATCATCCATTTAGGTCCTAGGAAAGATGGTTCAAAGTATTTGATCAACTGTGAAGGAACAGACAGCTGCAAAGCTCCAAGAACAAAAAGCACTAGAAACTGGTGGATAGACACAAAATTTTGAAAACCCTGATAGATGTCACCCGCTTTATCAACAAGGGCTAGAAAAGGATGGAGCAGAATTATTGTGAAAATCTGGTTACACTGTATCTGGAGTGCTGTGTTCAGTTCTTGCCATTGTTCCTCAGGAAAGATAGATTGGCCTTGTAGATTAATTCGACTGCTAGTGGTACTGTGTAAAGCCTAAATAAGGATGACTGATTGTATAGACTTGGCTTGACCTCTGTTGATTAAAGAATATTAGACAATGACTTGCCAAGGTTTTTAAGATGATCAAAGTAATTGATTGGCAGAATCTATTTCTATCAATAAAAATGTCCAGAACATTATAAATAAAGATTTAGAATGCTAAAGGTACTCGATAAATTAGGCAACATCTGTGGAGAGCAAAACAGATAATGTTTCAGGTCAATAACCTTTCATCAGAATTGATGAGAGATCATTGACCTGAAACATATTAATTCTCCTTCTCTCTCCAAAGATGCTGCCTGACCTGCTAAATATTTCCAGCTTCCCTCTTTCTATTTTACTTCTTGATTATAACATTACAGCTGAGTTGTATGGGCTAATTTCTGAAGTCTTCTCCCACAAAAACTCAAGACTAGGTTGGTTTAAATTTTCACAGCTGAGGTTGCTGGTTAAAAGTATTGAGGAAGAGAGAACCAAGGCCAGTAACTGGGGTTGAGATACAGATCGGTCATGGGTGCATTGAACAGCAGAGCAGGTTTGAGGTGGAATGACCTATGACCTAATCCAGTTCCGATATTTTGATGTCTTTCAGCATCATCACATTACTGCTTAATTTTCTCTAATGTTCTTCCCTGCTTCAGACCACTGAATCCAATCAAAAGGACATACCTTGAAAGGTTAAAAATCAATGAGTTCCTCACAGTCTCCTGCTCTGATGCTGACATCTCCCACAGTGCGACATGTAAGGTTGTCAACATTGTATTCCAAAAGGGCGTGTTGTGGGTGGACCTTATTTAATTTCACTGGGAAAGATTCCAGTAGTTTCAGGAAGTACCTGCTGGAAGCATTTTGTTATTTTGGTGGTCGGCAGCAAGCCAGTAGCGCTTTCCAGTGTCTGCAAACCTCTAGCCACTGTGCCTGTTCAGTTAATCTGTCCTGGAAGCATTCAGTTCAGAGTTTGTTATGAGCTCTAGTCAGGAATGTTATTCGGGAAAAGGGTGTCACATTTCATGTGGAGCAGCTAATTTTTCTTTAAATACATGGCATTCCATCCAATCCGGGACTATTGGCAGCCCTGATCCACCACCCTTCCTTCTCTTTCCCCTTCCTCCACTTCTTCCCTCTCATTGCCATCTTCCCCTCCTACCTCTCCTCCCTATCCTTCCTTCCCTCTCCTTGCCTCCCTCACCTTTGCCCTTCCAATGCCTCCCCCCTTTTCCATTCCCATCCTGCTCCTCTCCTCCCCACTCCCCACATCCAACCCCGACCACTTTGCCTCCCTCTCCCCCTCCAAGGTTTTTCTGCTCACTTGATCAAACTGCCTCAGCCCTCCTGAAGTTTTCCACTACTTCCTGCAATGTGCTTACAATCCGGGGCCTATCCTATTGTATGTGCAGGAAGTAGCAGCAGTGTAGACAATGGAACATATTGGCCAGAAAAGAACTATTTTCAAGTAAACTCTATTCCTGCTGTTCCCATAATGGGCCATAGAAAAATGTATTCCTCTGTTTGTTTAAGTTGAATGCTTTTCAAAATCCATTACTCAGAAAGAAATACAAATCTGAGCTTGTTAACCTCTTGAAATCGTTGAGACTTCGACTAATTTAAAAGTATTAATCTACAAGGAATCACTTCTATTTTGATGGTTAAAATTAATCTCATTAATTTCCAATGAAGATTGTATGTAAAAATGTGGATGATTATAAACAACTTTGTCAATGCCAAAGTGAAAAGGCTATATCACAGTGAAGGGAACCTCTTGCAATAAACCAGCGAGTAAAATGGTTACTTCACTCTTAAATTCCAGAGCTTTTCCATAGAAACAACAGCAAAATGTTGAGCTACTTACTATTTGTAAACATTCACTGTCACATCCATGCCAAAAGTATTTATCAGTTAAGTCATGAAAGAGAAGCACTTTTCATACCTACACGAACATATAAGGATGTTGTTGCCAAATGGTTCCACTTGTGGTGTGCTGTTAATGTTGTGAACGCTAAATACCTTTGCAAAGGCAGGATGTAGAAGTGGCAGGGTTGTGCATTTCCAGTGATTAGTTACACAGCATTATTAACAAATGGATGGTGCAAGTCTGCTCAACCCCTCAGAATTGAAGATTGATACTTACAAATAACATTTTATTGGAACAAACCTAGCCTCCTCGTCCTCCTAACCATAGTCCAGCGCTCAAAATCACATCTTTACTTCACCTATACACTCATAATTCCATGCAGTTTTGATTTGCAATTTAAAGACAACTAATGTGAAAACTGAGCACTTTGAACTTCCAAGTCTTATATAAATAGACCAATTCTCGCTTTGACTTGTGAATGTGAAGTGGGAGGAGACCACATGAGGGATTTACAAGAATGGTCTCTGCTAAGGTAGGTGAGGGAAGGGCCCAGGGCTGCTGACCCTCAGTGCAGGGTTTTGTGGTGCGTTCAACGCCAAGAGCCAGCCTCCCTGTTCCCAGATAAAATAGTTGAGTGACCTGACCTTTGAATCCCAATGAAGCCCTCACCTGCTTGGGACCTGCATCTCATGACCTTGTTATAAAGGTCCAGTTCCATGCCATTGTCTCTCTGCCAATACTCACATGCCCTCTCACACAACCACTCTTCTCACAGTGGAGTTTAAGAATTTTGTATTCAACTAGTTAAAAGGTTCCTTGTTCAAGTGCAGTAATCAAGGAGCCCATACTAACCACAAGAGAGCAGCCAACATCCACAGTCAAAGACTAAGGAAGGACATTGATAACAAAAACGGTGTTTATAAATTGCCACCCCCATGGCTTAGAGTCAACACACATGACACTACAAAATTTACTTCCTCGTGGCAGATTCTTTTAGTTTTCCCATTTTTAATGATTGTAGTCTGAAATAATTTTTGTTTCTGGTAGAAGAAAGTTAACCCTGGTTATGTGTTTAGAAAAAAGAAAAATTGACAAGTGGGGTGATTCTTACATTTCTTCTAACTTCTGCTGGAAAACAAAGGGATAGCCAAATGAAAATTTTACAAAACAAGCTCCATGAATTGATTGCCTGAATCCCACCTGAATCGATTTTCAAGTTGGCCCCCAGAACCCAGCTGCAGCCAGTTCACGTTCCATTATTTCAGGGGATCCTGTGCCCAGAGTAGGACCCCAACCCAATTTTCTTGGAGCAATGAGTGGGAGGGGTGGAGGAGGAGGGTGTCATGAGAGACATGAAGCAGCCTAACCAGTAGTCGTGCTGCTGGCTGATCTTCAAAGTAGCCCAAAGCATTTTCTCTTGATTTTGTTAGTTTCAGTGGACCAAGATTGTACACCCTGGCCTGACAAAAATGTGGCAGCCCTGTGAGTTAGCACCCCCCTGACTCCACCATTATCTCCTCCAAGGCTGCACTGACAGTCAGTGGCACACATGTTTGATTGATCCAACTCCTTCTGTCTGTTGAGCCATCTTGGAGCATCCATTCAGTATTAAGGCCTGCACATAAAGGTGATTAAGATCTTTAAATAAGAAGATAAGATTAGATACCTTTATTAGTCACATGTACGTCGAAACACACAGTGAAATGCATCTTTTTGCGTAGTGTTCTGGGGGCAGCCCACAATGTCGCCGAGCTTCCAGCGCCAACGTAGCATGCCCACAGCTTCCTAAGCCGTACATCTTTGGAATGTGGGAGGAAACCAGAGCACCCAGAGGAAACCCACGCAGACACAGGGAGAACTTACAAACTCCTTACAGACAGCTCCCAGAATTGAACCCAGAACGGTGTTATGGGAGGGGTGAGGGGGTCAGGGGAATGGGCAACCAATTCAAAATACCTTTCATCCGATTAGAGTGCTGGTCAAACTTACTCCATAGGGATTGCAGTTGGTGACAACAGCAGACAAACACCTGCATTGCTTTTTTGAGGTTTCACAAATCTACTGTAAAGTCAGAGAGAAAATTTGAAGAGAAGTGGTCCAGAGTTCTACAGAGGGTGCTTTAGGAATTTACATACCTGCCATTGGTCCAAGCTGCACCTCTGTTCCTTTTCAGGTTTCCCTATTACAATAAAGACCATGGACATCAGATGAAGTGGAGCTTTTAGAATCTGCTCACAAACCACCTATGATTCACCATCAGTTCCTGTACCGAATGTTGGTTGGACCACACTTGATATTGTGTGCAGATAGGTAGCCACACTATTAGGAAGGATGTGATTAGGTTCGAAAGGGTGAAGAAAAGATCCAGAAGGATGTTTCCTGGACTGCAGGGTTTGAGTTATATGGAGGGATTGGATATGCTGGGACTATTTTCCTTGAAGCAAAGGGGACTGGGGGGTAACCTTATGGAGGTTTATAAAAATTATGAGAGACACAGTTAAGATAGATAGTCACAATCTTTTTCCTAGGGAAGGGGATTTGAAAACTAGAGGGCATATGTTTAAGGTGAGGGGAAAGGGGATCTGAAGGGCAAGTTTTTCACACATAGGGTGGTGAGTTTCGGGAACAAGCTGCCTAAGGAGGTGATAGAGAAGGGTACAATTACAATGTTTAAAAGACATTTGGACAGGTACATGGACAGAAAAGGTTTAGAGGGAAATCGGCCAAACGCAGGTAAATGGGGCTAGCTTAGATAAGCACCTTAGTCAGCATGGACAAGTTGGGCCCAAGGGCCTGTTTCCAAGCCTCTTTGATTCTAGTTTGGATGATTTGTCTGTGGTGCACACTAGTGGACAGCTGAGGGGAACCTATGGCCATGCCTTCCTTGGGGGGCCAAAAGGAGCATTCTAAGCCCCACAGGGAAATCTTGGTCCTCTGCAGTTAATGTTTGGATGTTACCGTAATGACCTGGAGGCTGTGGGTGGAACATGGGTGTTCTGGCCCCACTCCCATTGCTTTTGATTTTTGCCAGTTCCGCTGATGAGAAGTCATCAGTCAACCCAAACACCACTGACTGGTGGAAATTCCTGACCGTGCCTTTTATATTCAGTGATAACAGCTTGTTTATTTGCATTAGGCATAGAAATTCCTTTTTTTGAACCAAGTAATATGTCAATGTTTGATCTCAGTCATGGTAACCTTGCTCAGCACATGTGACATATCAGCATTGGTATCCTGCCAACGTCGCCCTTAACCAAGGCAGACATGCACAAATATGGCTTACGTCAGCTTCCTGCAGTTGGAAGGCAAACTGGGGCATAAATTTCATGCTCTGGATAAACAAAACTTTCTTCTGAAATCATGGCATGCAGAAACATTACTAGTAAGTCACTGCTTTCTTTTCACTTGACCAAAGTACTACTGTAGTTGAATGTACAGATGGATCTCCCAAGGTCAGTATATACCTGAGCCACAGTTGACAGACTGTTCCCCCACAGCTACCCCGGAGTTTTTAATTTGTTATTGTGGGTTAGTTAGGTCCTTGGGGTACCCACACTCTGACATCAGTCCTTGGTCTTTCAATAATATAGCACATTAATAGCTGGCCATATCAAATGATGTAACAGAAGCAGTATTTCAGTCCAGGTGACACCCCTCGGTGATACTTCTCTACAGCCACAAGTATCCAGGTGTATAACTTATTAGCTGAGATATATCTTAACTGTTAAGCATGGGGCAATGGAAAGACATTTAGTGAATCCGATATTGCACTTGGAAGGGTTGCTTGCGCTTTATGATACCAAGGTTTGAAGGATTAGGTCATGACTGTAGATTGCAATAATATTGGCTTCCACTCTTCAAATATAGAAGCTTTGGGGTGATCATTGTGTTTAAAAAGATGAAAGAATTTGATGACATATTTCCTCTGTTTTGTAAAATCCTCAAAAAGGGGCCAGAATTTTATAATTAGGCCTTGGCTGTGAAGGAATAAAATGAAGATGTGCAAAGGAAATTTCACAGGTTTGGATGTTGATAGCAATGCCAGCATTTATTGTCCATCCCTAATCAGTACAGATCTGAGAAGGCAATTGAGAGTTAACCACACTAGCTTCAACCTGAAGCATTAACAGTTTCTCTTTCCACAGATGCAACCTGACCTGCTGAATATTTCCAATATTTTCTGTTTTCATGTTTGCTTTCCAACATCTGCTTTATTTTTGATTTTCACATTGGTTGGTCTGGTCTCACAAGACTGGGTAAGGTTGACAGATTTCCTGAAGAGCATTAGTGAATCAAATGAATTTTTATGATGTTCTAGTAGTTTCATGGTCACCATTACTGAGATGAACTTTTTTTTGGTAAATCCAGTTCTTATTTAATTGCTTGAATTTAAATTCCCTATCTGCCATGGTGGAATTTGAACTCTTGACCCTAGGTCAATGGTTCACATGTCTGACGGCTAGTCTGGTAGCTTAACAACTAAGCCACTGTACCCTTCAAGTTGGGCTGATAATTGGTTAGAACAATATAATTCAGTCATTGTGAAGGAAGGTCATTGTAATGATAGACTTGATAGAAATTCTCAGTGGATCCTATTATTTTAGCCTGGTAAGGATGCTAAACACTGGGTTTGTTACAGTTTGTTGGATGTTCGTGGGAGAGTCACAAACAAGGTGATGTATGTACAAAGTAAGGGGCCTGTCATTTAAAACTGAGGTGCGTAGAAACTTCTTCTGTCAGAGGGTGGTGAATCTCTGGAATTCTCTTCCCCTAAAGGTGATTGGGCCGGATCATTAGATATGTTTAAAGCGTAAGTGGATAAATATTTGAAAGATCAAAGAATCGAGGGTTATTGGGAATTGGCAGAGAAGAGGAGTTGAGCCCACCACAGATCAGCCATAAACATACTGAGGGGCCAGGTGGCCTAAGCCTGCTCCTATTTTCTTGGGTTCTTGTGTTCTTGTGACTGTCTTGGCAACTCTGTCCATTGCTGCTGTGTCCCTCCCCCTGGCGTATTGTATTGCTCTGTTCCAAACAGATCCTCTCCTCTCTGCCTGACTTCCTCCAGCAACACCTACAAGCTGCATCGGTGAACCTGAGCCTCTACATTGCTGCAGGCCTCACAGATGTTATCAGTAGCAAACATTTTCTGGTCCTCTCCGTGTCAATCTTTCATTGAAATAGCTGTATCTTCTTAAGTAAAGCATTACTGCATTCGTCCCCCTCACCGTTGGACAGGTTCCCCATGAGTTACCTTCCTGATGTCTGGAGGTAGCCCAAATGCATCTCACTCTGGGAATGGGGCAGGTTCATCCCACTTCACCTGG
This sequence comes from Pristis pectinata, assembly GCF_009764475.1. NCBI lineage: Eukaryota > Metazoa > Chordata > Chondrichthyes > Rhinopristiformes > Pristidae > Pristis > Pristis pectinata. The sequence goes on along the minus strand of NC_067407.1, from coordinate 96,719,025 downwards.
GTGGGGTGTGGGTGGAGGGGGATGGACAGTGGAGGCATGCAACAACCATGCTGTTCCAACTTCCAGGCAGAATTTTGCAGGAACGTCACCAGTTTTAAAAAATGACCCCAATATTGTTTAAACTAAATGAGCTATCAGCCAGATAAGAATGGTGCTGACTGGTCAAGCACATGTTCTACTTAGATTGGTTGTTTTTTAATTTATTTTTTCAAAGAAATCACTGTACATGTAAGATGCTTATTTCTTGACAGCTGTTCCTGCAGAAGTAATAGCAATTGTTTTATTCCTGAAGGGCTGGCACAGCTTGATGGAGTAACTATATGGTGCAAGACAAGCTTGCAACTGCACTGCCCATTTTTGCTGATGAAATCCAAATGTTAGGCCCTTAATTTCCATATGGGAGGGCTTAATCAGCTGTCTCATGGTACCTTCAGTGGGGTAGATATATTTTAATGTCTTAGGCATCCAGGTTATTGGGATATTAATCTGGCCTGTTTTTCAATCACAACAGTTAAACTATGTGATCCAACTTCTATCAGAATATTTTGTTGCCCAGTGCTACTTATGCTGACATTTCTGGCAGATTCTCAATCCAGTGCTGTCACATCCAATTGCAGTGCATGAGGCCAAATCTTTTGAATCTTAATATTATTTATCTGTAACTTTTATCCAGGCTCATTCAACCCAGTTGCTGTACTATCTTATGTCTTGTGCCTGATGCCTCAAAGGCATCCAGAGAAAGAATTCATGAAAGATGCTCCTTTCATGCCATTTGTACATGCAGTCAAGCAGCATGCAGCGATTACTGACGCAGAGTGAAATAAAAAAATGAAGCTCAGGCAGCTGCTTTGACAAAATAAAATCTGTGTGGTTTATAGATGCACAAATCTTGGAGAATGGAGTTGTAACTTTCATTTTGTCTGTTTTTTGCGCCAGTTGTCCTTTTATCAAGTAAGCCGCATGTGATCTGAATTCTGCAACTGGGTTCTGGGAGTATTGTTTGGAGTGGGAAACAAACTGTTGATACAAAAACACAAAATGCTGCAATTTCACAGATGTTCAGGCAGCATCAGTGGAGAGAGAACCAGAACTGATGTTTCAAGTCCATGACCTTGCACAAGAATTGAGGAAATTTAGAAATCACACATACTTTAAGTTGCAAAGATGCAGTCCATTAACAAAAGTAAGGTGTGGCAGTCTCATTGTGTGGTGAGGCCTGTCCAAAGCTGATCAAGATATACATTTTAATATTGAAAGCCTCATCTCTGTGTGGAAATTATTGATATAATTCAAGAAACTGATGCAATATGTCAGCCTTGGCTCAGCAGTAGCATTCTTGCCAATAAATTGTATGGATTAGGAGCTATTTCAGTGCAGACCAGGAGAAAGCTGTGCTGAGAATTTGTTCTTGAGATAAAGTTAAACTGAGGTATGTCTGCCTCTAACTTGGACATGAAAGATCCAATGGTATTCCCTGAGGATATTAATCTCTCAGCCAACACCTGACCGATATTAATCCCTCAGCTAACACCATTAGAACAGCTTAATTGGTTACATTTCTTTGCTATTTTTGTGACATAATTGTTTGTATTTTGACTACCGCCAACACTACATATCATTTATAACTAGAGGTGAAAGTCTTGGGGACTTCCCAAGGATGTAAAAGATACTATACAAATACATGATTATTTCCTTCATAATAATGCTTGCAAAGTAATATCTTCTAACGTTTAAGCTCGATATTTCAACTGAGTGAATAGGAAACACGGTTCAAATAGATCACCTCTGACCAGCTTCTGGAGTCATAATATTTATGTGGCTGGTCCAATTAAGTTGCTGTTCATTGGTAAACCCCAGATGTTGGAGGTGAGAGATGCCATTGAGTTTCAATATAGGTGGTTAGATTGTCATGTTGAAGTTAGTCATTGCATGGCACTTTAAGGGCTTAAATGTTACTTGACATTTAACAGCCTGGATCTTTCTTCATGCAAATATAGACTGCATCATTTGCTAAGGAGTTGTGTATGGAATCGAACATTGTGGACTTATCAGTCAACATCACTCCTCCTGATCTTATGCTGAAAGGAGGGACAATGATTTTGCAGCTAAAGGTAGTTGGACTTGGGGTACTGCCCTGGGGATCTCCTGGATCAACGCTGCGGGGGCTGGAATCAATGACATCCAACAGCTGCAACCATCTTCCTCTGTACGATGTATTACTCCAACCAATAGAGTGTTCTCTCTTGGATGGCCAGCTTTTCCAGTTTTCAAGGTTAAGAGCAATCACTCTTACCTCATCTTTGGAATTCAGCTCTTTGGTCCACTTTTGGAGTAAAACTGGGATGGTGCTTGGGTCTGATAAAATCCATACGAAGCATCTGTGAGCAGCTTATTGGCAAGAGTACATGCCACTTGATGGCACTGTCATCAACACCTTCTATCACCTTGCTAATTTGATTGAAAGCATATGATTGAGTGATAATTAGTCGCAGTAGACTCATCCTGCTTTTTGTGAACAAGACATACCTGGGCAATTTTCCACAATGTTGGGTAAATGCCAATATGGTAATTGTACTGGAAGGTAATTCATGGAGCATGAGTCTTCAGAACTACAACTAAGGTGTGGTCTGGACTCAGCCTGTTCTGTACCCTAATAATAAGCAGGTGTTGTATCTCCAGTTGCATGGCATTAAGATACAGTGGCAAGGAAAGGTGGGAGGAGTGGAACTGGGGTGAATCAGTGTGTCCTAAAGGGAATAGACCCAATGGAATGATGAAATAGGAAGGGAGGAGATATATCTGATGGTGACATATTGAAGGGATAGACTGCAGAAAATGATCAGATGAATGTGGAGGCTGGAGGCATGGAAGTTGAGGACAGAGGGTGGGAGGAATAAGGTGAAAGCAGTTGTCACCAATAGTCACTTGCCTTTGATACTTGTCTAAATCTAGCACTTACTTTTAAGTAAAAAAACAGCAACAGTTGGTGTTGCATTACTTTAAAATTCTTCATGATTTTTATACTTGTTATATCCAGGAGACAGATTGGGATATTGGGCTAACACACTGATTGGGTTACACCCATCCATATAAGTGCATATAACAAGTGCTCTACATGTTCATTCATATTGACAAAAGGACTGTTTTATATTGATAATTTTGTCATTACACTCAAAGAGGAAGAGGAATTACACGTTTGCTTATAAATCAATAAAACAGTAAACCAGTGGTTCCATGCAAGAACATGAGAAATAGGAGCAGGAGTAGGTTATTTGGTCCCTTGAATCCATTTCACCATTCAACAAGATCATGGCTGACCTTTTACCTCAAGTACCATTTTCCTACCCTGTCCCCTTGTCTGTTAATTCCTCTAATATCCAAAAACCTGTCATTCTCAATTTTTGAAAGAAATCAGTGACTGAGGCTCCATAGCCCTCCTGCATAATAGAGTTTCAAAAATTCACTACCCTCCAAGTGATGAAATTTCTCCTCATTTCCGTCCTTAAAAGTGCACCCCTGATTTTGAGACTGTAGGTTCCAAAGCTCTCACCCTGATCTATCCCCTCGAGCCTCCGAGGAATCTTGTATGTTTCAATAACATCAACTCTCATTCTTTTAAACCCTTTATTCTTAAGCCTAGCCCACTCAATTGCTCCTCAAATAACAGACCTGCCAATCCAGGAAATGTCGAGTGAATCTTTGTTGCCCTCCCTCAATAACAAGTAGGGAGACCAAATCTGTACATAATCCTCCAGGTGTAATCTCACCAAGGCCCCATATAATTGTAGTAATCCAGGATTTACTTGTGTGGGAATGGCCAAACTCAGGCAGTTCGCTTTGGAGTTGCCATTCACTACCAGCACTACCGACACACTAGGGGCAATTTACGTTGATCAATTAACCTACCAATCGGCACATATTTGGGATGTGGGAGGAAACACTCAGGAGAAACCCAGATGCCACACAGGGCTCAGGAATGGACCCAAGTGGCTGGAGTTGTGAGGCAGTAGCTCTATTAGCTGCACTCTGTGTCACCCAAAAACTGCTTGAAATCTATTTCTTTAGTGAAGGTTGTTTTCAGCTGTATTAATTTCTGCTTATGCAACTCCATGTCGGATGTTTGGCTGATAATACTGCTCAAGTTCATTGAGGTGTTTTAACACTTAAATACAGTATGTTGTTGTATCTGACTTGGGAGTAACAAATGCAGTTACAGCAATATATAAAGTAATTTCGTTTCACACATTAATATCTCTTATCTTAAAGAGGTGTAGTTCATAAGTTTCAGCTTAAAGAAAGAATAAAGAACTTGTTAAAAAATACATTTTTAATATATTTTTTCATATCTTTGCAGGTAATTTTGTTTACATCTAAAGGTGTCACTGCCTCTCCTGGTGAGAACTCATCATGGTTTCCAATGAGGAAGATGAATCTGAAGATTGAGCATGAAGGTAGCAGAGAGTCCAAAGGTCCTCTGGATGAAGTATAGCAGAATACACACTGGAAGGAGGTAGTTCCAGCCTGTGGAAAACCAACAAAAGTCATCTGTCTTTCCACTTGCTAGAGAAAAAGTACCAACCTCATAAGAGCTAAAAATTATGGATCCCAATGACCTGGAAACAACCAGAGACTGTTCACAAGATTTGGGGAAGTGTAATAACGTATGCATTTTGTAAAACACACAATGACTTTGTCAGACTCCAATATTAAGGCAGATTGATTAGCCATGCAGATTGACTATAAGCATTTGAAGAATATCCTGGTCATCTCCTTGCTCTACTGAGTCACTGGATTGTCAGCTGCATGGATCTGAACGCCAAATCAAAATGTTGGCCTACAAATGTGGAACTTCTCCAGAGGTAGATCCCGTAAATGTTTCCAGCTCAGAATCAGTATTCAAATAGGAAGCTTGCATTGTATGTTTTAATTTATAAATAATATTTTTGTAGCAATGCACACTGCCATTGTAAATTTTGCTTGGATTAAGTAAAACTGAAAATATAATCTATCTTTTACTTGAAGACCTGTAAATGAAACCATTTGTTTTCAGAACTTCTGCTTATATACAAAATTCCTTTCATGTAGAAGTCCTGTCACCATGAGAAAAATGATCTTAAACTGATCTTAGAAATGATAGGTGCAGAAAACAGCACATCAGGTCAGGCAGCATTTGCATAAAGAGGCAAAGGATGAAATGGAACTGTAGATCAGGACAACAGTGAATTATAATGATGTGGTACTGTTGAGCAGAGAGATTGAGAGTATGCACTTAGTATTTAACTCACAGGTTGCAATGAGAGTGGTGTTTTCAGAGATGATGAATTTCTTGCAGATACCTAAATTGACCTTTTAGAACCATAGAACCATACAGCACAAAACAGGCCCTTCGGCCCACCATGTTGTGCCGTCCATCAAACCACCCTCACACTATCTAAACCTTTCCTCCCGCATATCCCTCTATCTCACATTCCTCCATGTGCCTATCCAACAAACTCTTGAACCTGTCCAATGTATCTGCCTCCACCACCACCCCAGGCAGTGCACTCCATGCACCAAACACTCTCTGGGTGAAAAACCTCCCCCTGACATCTCCTCTGAACCTCCCACCCGTAACCCTAAAGCCATGCCCTCTCGTCTTGAGCATTGGTGCCCTGGGTAGGAGGCACTGGCTGTCTACTCTATCTATTCCTCTCAATATTTTATACACCTCTATCATGGTCTCCTCTCATCCTCCTCCTTTCCAGTGAATAAAGCCCTAGCACCTTAAGCCTCTCCTCATATTCCATACGCTCTAACCCAGGCAGCATCCTGGTAAATCTCCTCTGCACCCTCTCCAACGCCTCCACATCCTTCCTATAATGCGGCGACCAAAACTGAACACAGTACTCTAAGTGTGGTCTAACTAGAGTTTTGTAAAGCTGCATCATCACTTCGCGGCTCTTAAACTCAATCCCACGACTTATGAAAGCTAACATCCCATAGGCCTTCTTAACTGCTCTATCCACCTGTGAGGCACCTTTTGGGAAGGAAATCTGCCTTCCGAACCCAGCATGGCCAATTTGTGACCCAGCTCAAATTGGTTGACTCTTACACTGCTCTCTGAAGTAACCTAGTAAGTTATTAAAACAAATATGTGAGAAAATGTAATCAAGGAGATGCCTTTTAAAAAATAACACTGGTGCTGAGGTGTTGACACTGAGTCAGAGTATTTTTTAAAAACTTTTTCAGGTAATTGAAAGGCTGTTAACAAGCATTTTGTTTGTAGTTTTAATACTGTGCACAGGTTGCACTGCATGACAGGCTAGATAGAACAGCTAGTCTTTTCTGATATTTTATGTTTATTTAAAAGCACACAAATCCCTTTCTTTGCAATTTGCAGTAATTTTCAGATGGAAAGATTTGGAGAATGGGTGGGAGGTGGGGTGGCAAGCAGCAATTCTAGCGCCTCTGTAAATGGTCTTACTTCCTGGGAGTTCTGGATGCAGGTTACTGCACAGATGACTTTGTAACTCTGTAATGGTTATCTGAAGACCATTTAACTTGAACTCAATGGGGAAGCCCCATCTTCTGTTAACCACATTGAGATTTATTCATCGACAAGTCCTCCTTCTCTAATACCCAGTTTATATTGTTTGAACAATATGTACCATACGTGTTGAAGTTATACCCATCCTTGAGGCAAAGCTATGTCTCTTTGATGTTTCTGTTGTCCATGTTGACAAAATTCTCAGATAACAAAGAAATGTTGCTTTGGTGTAACATCTTTGAGTAGCTGATGGACACAGCAAATGGAATACAGAGCAGAATGGATACAGTCACAATAGGAGAGGAAGAAATAGTGGTTCGATTCATAATTAAAAGGGATAGGCAAAATTCGATAGTATTGAAATGGAGTGATTGATATATGAACCAGAAGCAATTCATCACAGGGAAGAGTCAAAATGATGATGAGCTTGACTTACTTTTCTGAATGTGTTTTGAGGTTTAGTGCAGTAAATTGGTAAATTGGTTTATTATTGTCACATGTACCGAGGTACAGTGAAGAACTTGTCTTGCATACTATTCATGCAGATCAATTCATTACAACGGTGCATTGAAGTAGTACAAGGTAAAACAATAACAGAGTGCAGAATAAAGTGTCAAAGCTACAGAGAAAGTGCAGTGCACATAGACAATAGGTACAAGGTCATAACAAGGTAGATTGTGAGGTCAAGAGTCCATCTTATCAAACTAGGGAACTGTTCAATAGTCTTATAACAGCAGCACAGAAGCTGTCCTTGAGCCCGGTGGTACATGCTTTCAGGCATTTGTATCTTCTGCCCGATGGCAGGAGGGAGAAGAGAGAATGTCCAGGGTGGGTGGGGTCTTTGATTATGCTGGCTGCTTTACCGAGGCAGCGAGAAGTGTAGACAGAGTCCATGGAGGGGAGGCTGATTTCCATGATCTGCTGAGCTGTGTCCACAACTCTCTGCAGTTTCTTGCAGTCATGGGCAGAGCAGTTACCAAGCCTGAAACATCCAGATAGGATGCTAAAAAATTGGTGAGGGTCAAAGGGGACATTGCAAATTTCTTTAGCCTCCTGAGGAAATAGAGGCACTGGTGAGCTTTCTTGGCCATGGCGTCTTTGTGGTTGGACCAGGACAGGCTATTGGTGATGTTCACTCCTGGGTACATGAAGCTCTCAACCCTCTCAACCTCAGCACTGTTGATGTAAACAGGAGCATGTGCACTGCCTCCCTTCCTGAAGTCAATGATCAACTCTTTTGTTTTGCTGACATTGAGGGAAAGGTTGTTGTCATGACACCATGTCACTAAGCTCTCTATCTCCTTCATGTACTCTGACTCATTGTTATTTGTGATACAACCCAGTGCGTTGGTATCATCTGCAAACTCGTGGATGGAGTTAGAGCAGAATCTGGCCACACAGTCGTGAGTGTATAGGGAGTAGAGTAGGGGGCTGAGGACACAGCCTTGTGGGGCACCAGCATTGAGAATAATCGTGGCAAACATGTTGCTACCTATCCTTACTGATTGTGGTCTGTTGGTCAGGAAATCAAGGTTCCAGGTGCAAGGGGAGGTGTTGAGTCCCAGATCTAGGAGTTTGGAGATGAGTTTGCTTGGATTGATAGTATTGAAGGTGGAGCTATAGTCAATAAGCAATAGTCTAATGTAGCTGTTTTTACTATCCAGATGCTTCAGAGATGAATGTAGGGCCAGAGAGATGGCATCCACCATAGACCTGTTTCGGCAGTAAGCAAATTGCAGTGGGTCGAGGTTGTCTGGGAGGCTGGAGTTGATACGTGCCATGACCAGCCTCTCAAAGCACTTCATGATGGTGAATGTCAGAGCCACCAGGTGGTATTCATTAAGGCATGTTACCTTGCTTTCTTAGGTACCGGGATGATAGTGGTCTTCTTAAAGCAGGTGGGAACCTCAGATTGAAGTAGGGAGAGGTTAAAAATGTCTGCAAATACCCCTGCCAACTGATCTGCACGAGATCTAAGGACACAGCCAGGGACACCATCCAGGCCAGATGCTTTCCACGGATCCACTCTCCGGAAGACTGATCTTTCATCTACAATGGTGGCTGTGGGTTCAGGTGCATTGGAAGCTTTCGGGCTGGGTGGTGACATTCCAAGCCCCTTTTGTTCAAAACATGCTTAGAATGCATTAAGTTCATCAGGAAGGGATGTGCTATTGTCGGCAATGCTGCCCGAATTCATTTTGTAGCCTGTTATAGCATGTAAGCCTTGCCACAACTGACGGCTGGTCTGGGACTTGATTTTGGACTGGTATTGTCTCTTGGCATCTCTGACAGCTTTACAGAGGTCATATCTCTATTTCTTGTATAGGTCAAGGTCACTTGATTTGAACGCTGCAGTCCTAGACTTCAGTTGGGAATGGATCTCCCGGTCCATCCATGGTTTTCGGTTTGGGAACACCCAGATTGTCCTCTTTGGTACACAGTCCTCAAAGCACTTGCTGATAAAGTCCATGACATATACAGTATGCAAGAAAATGACTTTTTTCAAAGATGTGAAGAAGTACATAAAACTATTTTGTTAATTGAATTATCAGAATTTGGAGTAATGTTAAGTAATTTATATCATTCAGGTTAACCCTGCTATTTTTTGTGTTTATGATGACTTTAGCCGTCAAAGAAAGTGGAGAAAAATCTAGTAGATGTTTCTTTTTGATTATGCCCTAGGTTATTGAGAAGCTATCAGTGGGCTATTAATCATCTCTCTGACCTAGATATTTTTTCATATAACACAACATTTTTGGTGTACTACCGGTAGGAACTAAATCTCAAACCCAGTTGCTGAACAGGTTAAAGTACCTTCTGCATGGTTCATACAGCTTGCTAATTGGATTTGTGTCCTGCAAACATGTGACTTAAATAGGCACAGAGGTTGCTGGACACTCATAGTGACATCATATGATATGCAACATATGTGAGAGGGCCACTCACACAGAAACACTGTTGAGACCTGCTTCTGCATTTCTTAAAGGGCATAAACCCTATCCTGATCCATGGCCATTGAATCTGGCAGGTCAATCTTTTGTCAAGTCACCATCCAGAACTCAGAGTGAAGGATATCATCATCTCTGCTCTATATCTTCTGCAAATGATATTGAATCTATGCTTATGGTTATTGACCCACTTACCAGAAGGAAACTTTTTTTCTCTATTTACTCCATAAAAATCTCAGATCATCTGGAAAACCTGTAAGCTACCCCTAGTTTTTCACTGTTCCGGGGAAAACAATCCTAATATTTCCAAGCTCTCCTCATAACGTAAGCCCATAAACCCTGGTAATATCATGCTAAAGCTCATCTGCATCCTTTCTTACACCCTTTGCATCTTTCCTAAGGTATAGTACCTTGGGTTATCCACAGCAGTTCAGATGAGTGCTACCTTGTGATGTATAAGATAACCAAGATCTCTTGGCTTTTATATTTTATTAAAATGTGTAATCCATATGTTTATTTATCCACCTTATCAACCTACTTTGTTTCTCTTCACAGACACCATTGTCTCTATGTTCATCCACCCATTTCAAATTTGTGACACTTACACTCATCTGTGTTTCCATATTAGTCCTGAATTAAAAATGAAGAAGGGTCCTGAGCCGAAACGTTGACCACCTGCTTTCTCCATGGATGCTGCCTGGCCCGCTGAGTTCCTCCAGCATCACGATAGAAAAACAAAGGACTGCAGATGCTGGAAACTAGATGAAAAACATTATGATGCTGGAGGAACTCAGCAGGTAAGAGATAGTGATAGGTAGGTGCGGGGAGGTGGGGAGAGCAGATCCACCGGGGGATGGGTCAAAGGTAAGGAGAGAAAGGAAAAAAAGGGGTAGAAAAAAGAGAAATAGGCTAGGAAAGGGAAGTTGGGGGGGGGCGGTGCTGTGGGGAAGTGGGGGGGGGGGGTGTGGGGATTACTTAAAGTGGGAGATTTCAATATTCATGCCATTAGGTTGCAAGGTTCCAAGACAGAAGATGAGGTGCTGTTCCTTCAGTTTGCACTTGGAATTCTCCTGGCAGTTGAAGCCGAGGACTGACATATCTGTGATAGTGTGGGAGGGCGAGTTGAAGTGAGCGGCAACGGGGAGATACAGATTGCAGTTATGGACAGAGTGCAGATGTTCTGTGAAACGGTCACCTAGTCTGTGTTTGGTCTCACCATTGTAGAGGAGGAGGCAGAAATGGGTGGGGAGGGGAAGATCTGCTTGGTGGTGGGGTCCTGTTGGAGATGGTGGAAGTGGCGGAGAATGATGTATTTGATAAGTAGGCTGGTGGGATGAAATGTGAGGATAAGGGGGACCCTATCCCTGTTGGGTCTGCGAGGGATGGGGGTGAGAGCAGAGGTGCGGGAAATGGCAGAGATACGGGTGCGAGCTCTCCTGACCACAGTCGGGGGGAAAGTTGGCCTCCTCTACAATGAAGGAACACCAGTAGTCACGGGCCTTCAGTCTTACTCAGGGTTGATACATACTTGGTAATGTAATAGAAAGTAATAAACATAAGAACTGAAAGAAAGAATAAGCCATTTTGCCCCTTGTGCCTGCTCTGCCATTGAGGCAGGTACAACAACAGCTTTTAAAAGACAGGTGGACAGGTACAAGAGAGACTGCAGATATTGGAAATCCAGGGCATTGAACACAAAATGCTGGAGGAACTATCAGATTCCTTCTTCTTCAGCCCTTTGCCTCTTCCACCTATCACCTCCCAGTTTCTCACATCATTCCCTTTCACCTCCCCTCCCCCACCCACCTACCTTCCCCCTCTCACCTGGACTCACCTGTCACCTGACAACTTGTGGTCTCCCCCCCCCCCCCCCCCCCCCCCATCCTTTTACTTTGGCTTCTTCCCTCTTCCTTTTTCAGTCCTGATGAAGGGTCTCGGCCCGAAACGTCAACTGTTCATTTCCCTCCATAGGTGCTGCCTGATCTGCTGAGTTCATCCAGCATTTTGTGTTCGTTGGACAGGTATGTGGATTGGAAAGGTTTAGAAGGTTATGGGCCAAACACTGGCAAATGGGTCTAACTTGGATGGGGTATCTTGTTTGGCATGGACCAGTTAGGCTGAAGGACCTGTTTCTGTGACTCTCTGAATGGTAGAGCAGGCACAAGGGGCAAAATGGCTTATTCTTTCTTTCAGTTCTTATGTTCATTACTTTCTATTACATTACCAAGTATGTATCTACAACAATCTTTTTTGCTTATAAAAATTGTAACTCTTGATTAACACAACTACCAGCCACCTTGCTGTGTGAAGAACATTCATCTATCACTAGCGTTTACTTCTCGTCATTCAGCGAATGTTATAGGGCATGGTAGCATAGCGGTTAGTGTAACGCTATTACAACGCCAGTGACCCAGGTTCAATTCTTGCCACTGTTTGTAAGGAGTTTGTACGTTCTCCCTGTGTCTGCGTGGGTTTCCTCCGGGTGCTCCGGTTTCCTCCCACATTTCAAAGAGGTACGGGTTAGGAAGTTGTGGGCATGCTATGTTGGCACCGGAAGCGTGGCGACCCTTGTGGGCTGCCCCGGGAGCACTCTATGCAAAAGATGCATTTCACTGTGTGTTTTGATGTACATGTGACTAATAAAGAAATCTTATCTTATCTATACCATCCCTTTCTCATGGGCTACCATCATCTTAATAAGATTTCTTCAAGCCATTTTGTCAAATGCATTAGAGGCAGATGATGCATTGGAGATGGAAATGCTACATTATTCCTGTAGAGAATATGAGGTGCAACCACCCAACCTGCCAGGCACCTCCTGCTCCATCTGTGGAAGGCTCTGTAGTTCTCTAGTTCTCACATTGGCCTCATCCGTCACCTCAAAACCCACTCTAATGGAGTGGAACCAGGTCTTGTGGGGCTGCCTGAGAAAACTGGGTGCAAATTTGAAATAAAAGCAACACATGTTGGAAACAGAAAATGCTGGAAAAACTCAGTATGTCTGGCAGTATCTGTGGAAAAAGTGTTTTGGGTCTGTGACACTTTGTATGGTGAAGAATGTTCTGACTGGTTGCATCACAGCTTGGTATGGTGCCTCCAATGTATAGGATTGCAAGAGACTGCAGAGGGTTATAGACTCAGCCAGCTCCATCATGGGCACAGCCCTCCCCACCATCGAGGACATCTTCAAGACAGTTCCTCAAGAAGGAGGGATCCATCATTGAACCTCACCATCCTGGACTTGCCCTCTTCTCATTACTACCATCAGGGAGGAGGTACAGGAGCCTCAAGACCCACACTCAATGATTCAGGAACAGCTTCTTCCCTTCCACCATCAGATTTCTGAACGATCCATGAACCCATGAACACTACCTCATTATTCCTTTTTTTGTTGCATTGTTTATTTATTTTTGTAATGTATAAATGTTTATGTCCTTGTGCTGTACTGCTGCCACAAAACAACAAATTTCACGTCATATGTCAGTAATAATAAATCTGATTCTGAAACTGGGAATATTCATCCAATGTTGGAACTAGGTAAGGGCTGTGCAAACAAGTTAGGACACTTCATCAGGCCTTAGGAAATAAAACGTGCGTGATGGGGTAAAAAAAAATGCACTAATCACAAAAGTGCAGTTAACTCGCTAAAGACGTGCAAATTGCCAGAGGAGGATGTCAGTTTGTACAACTGACCGTCGGGTAGAACCTGTACAGATATAGAGGACAAAAGAATATGCTGATGACATGGTGGGGTGGAGATACAGGGGAGATTCAAACAACAAGAAAGGTGAGAAAACGGTGGTAATGGCATCCAATAACTTGGGTTCACCCTGTCTTTACACGATACAATGAATTGCCATTGATTTGAAATACAGTCACAGCCAAGTATGTGCAATATTCAACTTCAATGTAAACTCTGCAGCAGCTCTCGGCGAGTGACATCACACGCAGTGAAGGGCGAGAATGAGGACGGTGAGCCAATGGGAGCGCAAGGCCGGGTGACTGACAGCGCCGAGCCACCAATGAGCGTGCGGACATGCGCTCGCGTGCCGAGGCTGCGGTGGGCTCATTGTCGGGAGAAGTTTCGGCGAGTATGGGGTAAAAATCAGGCCGGTAGTGAGTGGCTGGGCGTGCACACTGGGACACCTACTGTAGCACTGAGTGAGTGAGTGAGGGGGGCATGTACTCCACCCTTGCATGAAAGGAAAGGAAGGGAAAGGGCGCCTCTCACATTTGCCTCTTGGTCTCCAAGTCTCCAAGTTTCTCTCGGCAGCTGGTAAGTTTGACACCAGATTTGTTCCCGCAGAGCCCTGCTCGACTTTGCTGCTTTCCAAAGCTCCCTTTGTTGCCACTCTACTGTTCCTCTCCAGGCTGCTGCCAGTCTCCTTGCTCCTCGGGAAGTTGTGCATTGTTTTTTTCTCTCTCTCTCCCTCAAACTTTGAGAGTCCTCCTTTTGTCAGGCAGCCTGAACACCAGTGCCTAATTAAGGCAAACACAATCTTCCCGAGCTTTAGGCGGAGCCGCTTTGTATTTTTTGTGGGGGGTGGTAAGTATCCGAGATGGTTGCTATGTCCTCATCCCCACACCACCCCCCCCCCCATCCCACCCCCGGGAATCCAGCTCGGTGTTTACTTCCAGGAAGGACCGCAGCAACTCCTTGACAGTGACGCCGGGTTGGTGTGTGGAGAAGGGGCAGTGAGAGGGGGCAGCGGAAAGCCGTGCCGTTACCTGGGGAAGGAGCGGCGGCTGTGGTCACCGGCTGTGGGGGATGGGAGGCACTCCCTGCTCCTTCGCTATTTCCAGTTCGGTGTTATGATGTCTTCATTAAACTGTCGGGCTGATGATCTGAGAGTTATGTCTGTGTTTATTTTTACTCCCAAGGACCGAGAGCGGTGTTTTTAGAGGTGGAAAACAGTTCCTACTCGTCTGTGCAGTTTATTTTTATAAGATTATTTACGCCGTGTTTTTCTGTGATGCTTGGAATGTCCCAGTCCAGTTTTGCCAACTTTTTTTTTGAATGATTCTGAATTTGCGGGATGGAGGGATTTAAAAAAAAGACGGCGAGAACCCTGTTGAAAAGAGTCTGATTGTGTGTGTTTGGAAGTGGTAGAGTGGACGGATCGGAGCCAAGGACAGTAATGCAGTGACAGCGGTCTGCATGGTGCGTGCCGAGAGGAAATTCCTCTTCAGAAGAACGTGGCAGTACATCAGGACACATTATTCCAATTAGGTCTATATTACAGCCTTGGGTGGTGTAGGAAAGATCTAACCGGCATACTCTTTAGGGTTTATTTAAGTGGCAGTCTGAAACTTTCTGAAAAGATCAGAAGGATTGTGACTTCCTTTGTTTCGAATACATCCTTCTCTATGTACTAATTTCGAAGTAAAATGATTCCTTGTAAAACATCTTTGAGCTGAAACTGCACAGGCACTACCGGATCTGAGTATTCTGTTATTTAAAAAGTTTACATTATTTTTTTTGCAGTTGTTGGGAATTTCAGTGCAAATCTTCAAGGAATTCTGTCAAAGTTTAGATAATTCATTTAACGTGTTTGTTTCGTATTTTCTCATGAACGATGTTACGAGTCAAGGCTCTACTTTGGACGAATGAGGCTGTATGTTGGTTTAGTGCTGTTGACAGAATCTTACAGATAAATGAGTCTTGCCTAATTAACGATCGGGGAGTTGGTTAGCCGTTAATACCCGCAGTTGTGTGGCTCTGCGTTTTTAGACAGACCTTTGTTCTTAGAGTGACTGAGGTGGATTTTGTGCATTCTGAGTACCTTGCTAACATCCTGATCCCCTCGCCGATGGGGCTCTCTCTAAATGTTCCATATGGTGCAATCTTGAAGCATATGGAGAAGGAAAGTCTTGGGTTTGATGCCAAATTTGTGGTGAGTTAACTGATCTCAGCACTTGGAATCTAAAAAATTGACTTCAGTGCTTAGAACAGAAGCAGGCCATTTAGACCCCCTTCAGCTTGTTCCACTAAAATCGGGGTTGATGTACACTATAATTTTCCTTGGCTGCCTCTGCTCCATACCCTTTATACTCTAGTACATCAATTTCTTTATTTGATTTCAGATTTAATATTCATTTTAATGTCTTCTCTTTGTATCTGGTTCTAATTTTAATGTTATGGCCAATAACCCAAGAATTCCAGGGCGGCACATTAGCGCAGCTGCTAGAGTGCTGCCTCACAGTGCCAGAGACCCAGGTTCAATCCTGACGTCGAGTACTGTCTGGTGTTTTCACCTTCTCCTTGTGACTGTGTGTTTCTTCTGGGTGCTCTGGTTTCATCCCACATCCCATAGACGTTGGGTTTGGAAAGTTAATTGCCCCTCGCGTGTTGGGGAATGGTAGAATCTGAGGGGAGCTGATGAGAAAATGGGGAGAATAAAAAATGGAATTGTGGTTAGATTGCTGTAAATGTGTAGTTGATGGTCCACACAGACTCAGTGGGCTGAAGGGACTACTTCCATGCTGTATCTATGACTCTCTAATACTCCAGAGAAAAAATAGTCAGATAGAAACAATTAACTTAAAGTCTAAAACCTCAATCCAATCAGCTATGAACCTTCTAAATTCTAGAAACCAAAAATCCAGGTAATGTCATCTCGCTAGTCCTTGGAACCTTGATGGATTATTTTGAATTGATGTTGCTCTCCTTCCAAGACCAATATATTCTTTCTAAGATGTGGTGCTTAGAACTCCAGATGTTGTCTCACCAGGCCTTACAGTCTAGTGAAAAGAATAATCTGGTCAATATTTCTGGTTATAGGCCTGCTGCAGAGTGATCAGATGTACCTCAGGGTTGGGTGAGGACAGCCTCTGTGTTTAGCCAGTATCTGTTTATATGGAGTGGTGGTGGTGTTAGGAGCCTTCTCTTTTCCTGCAGTGTTATATCTATCAGGGAATACTAGTCAAAGGATATAATTTAAGTAGTCAAGCAAGGTCCTAACTTTAACTGCAATTGAAGAAAAAATCTTCTACTCAAATCAAAGAAGTTTACAACATCGGAAGACCATCTGTGCCAGTGCTATGCAAGAGCAATCTAGGTAATCCCACTCCCCTGCTTTATTCATCATAGGTCCAGAGTTTTACTTTGCTCTTTTTCAATTACTTGCACAGTTCCCTTTGAACGCCACGATTGAATCTACCTCCATTATTAGCCCTGGCTATGCATTCTGGACCTAACCACTTATTTCAATTAAATTAAAATCAAGTTCTTCTACAACATTTGGTTCACTTGCTACTCTGGTTCGCCCCTTCTGCCAGCGAAAACAGTGTGTTCGCTTCATGATTTTTAATGATCTCCTTCAGCCTTCCCTGTTCCATGGATAACAATTGCAGCTTCTCCAACCTCTCTGTGTATTGTTCTGGTAAATCTCTTCTACATACTGGCTATGGCTATTAACTCTCACCTGAAGTGCAGTGCCCATAACTACACATCGTTTTCAACATGGCACCCAGTGTTTTATGAAGGTTCACCATAACTTTCTTGCTTTTATATTTCGCCTCCACCTACAAAGCACAGCATCTTTGGTACTTATTTAACTGCTTTCAAACAGTCCTGCTTGTTTCAATGATTTATGCACATTTACTCTTCAGGTCTCTCTATTTTTGTACCCTTTTCATATTTATGTCCTCTAGTTTATATTGCCTCTCCTCATTCTTTCTACAGACATGTGGCACTTCACATTTCTCAGTATTAATTTTATCTGCTTTTGTTCACCTATTCCTGTTCTGCCTGTGTCCTTTTGAAGTGTTTTACTCTCCTCTTAGTTCACTACAGTTTCATTTTTTTCTGTTATGTAATTCAGCAATATAATATCAATATTCATTGAATAAAAATTTGGAACAAAATGGAATTAATTTCAAATTTACTTTTGTGTTCAGTAGAGCTCACTGTTACATTGTTTTTGTGTAGCCTGCTTTTTTTTTGGCTTAAGTTCTGTTGTACTGATCCTGTGTTTTTTTTAAGCAGAATAAAGCAGTCTTGGATCACAAATTTCTTGTTTCATTTGGCATTAGAGTCCCAACATTCTTAAAGAATGTATACATTTTTTTCATGCCTAACATAAGATTGTATTGGAACTGAGATTCTGCATGTGTTCAACTTCAAATGCGGATCTGACCAGAATACTTTTTAGAGCTTAAGCTTCACGGGCTACCGAGGAGATATTAAAATACCTCTGGACAGGGAAATCCTTTGCTGCATCTTTTTTGTAAAAAAAAGTTAATGACCAAGGCAAATAAATAAGTATTCTTGCATTAACTTCAATTGTAACAGGGTAGGAAGGACAGTTTTTTGCTCTTCAATTGCACTCTATTCAGAAATCTGTTTTATTGTGGTGAAGCTAGAATAATGGAACAGGGTGATGGATGGAAAGGTGACCAAATAAACATTTTACCGTGAGTCTCAGACTTTAGCAGAAAACTTAAAGATATTCCACTGTTCATGAAGGGAGAATTGAAAATGTTGCTGTGCAAAAAATGTTTCATTGGAACCTCGGGGCCAAAGAGGCACAGCAAAGATTTGCGATAAATCTGTTTTGGCAAAATGTCCAGAATTGATAGCACAAGATGTTTTACAAGTTTTCAGTCCGGACATAATTTGGGCAATTGTTCAATACATCCTTTATTTATTCAACAATTATTTAATGTTCCACATCTTGTGTTTGCATTTTATTACTTTAGTACCTCAGTGCAATCTGCGTGGGGGTTCGTCTGCTGCAACTGTTTTGTGATTCCATACAGACCATTCTCAGCAGAGTAGATGGACCAAGTGTTATCAGTTGTGTATCCTTCATCTCTCTGTATGCATCGTTGTATTAGTCATTGACCTGCAAGTGTTTCTGCCTTCTAGGTGGTGAAGCACCTGTGCTGTGCTCTCTATTTCCATACACCCACACAACTGGAATGAAAACTGCACATTTAGAGAAACTCAGTGATGAATGCTTGTCCTAGCACTCTGGTGCAGTGGTTGAGTCCCAGTTCATTGCTGCCAGTTCACTTCTGACTTCTATATTAAATTCTTCTCCTCTCAGGGGAAGCATCCTGCATCCATTTAACTCCTTCCCTCAGGCATTTGGGCTAATATTCGATTACATAAATAAGTTGACATTGGCTGAGCCATCAAGTCCATTTACGCAAGGGAAAAATGCAATTAATTTTAACCAATCTAAAGGAAATTGTAATACATCCATCACACTGACTTTTTAAGTATATCTTCTTTAAACACAATATTTACTAGTGGGATCACACAAATGCTATTAACCTGGGTTATCTACTTAAAATTAGTACAATCAAATAAACGTTTTTAATACTGAAAGGAAACTGCACAATTAGTTTAGTCTTCTAACAATCCTGCTTTGTTCTCTTTTTTTTGTTCCTCTGTCAGCTACTAAAAAGAAATACTATGCTCTTGTATGCGTAATTATATGAATAGATTCACTTCTTTGATAATGGCTTGTGTGGTAATTCTTACCCGGCTGCTTCTGCCCTGTGTCCAGGGTAGTAATGGATTAACTGGCGGAGATGCTCTGCTAAAGTTCCTTCATTTCATGCAAAGTGATTTAGCTGAAGTCTTGGACTGACAGAATAGTCACCTACTGCAGGGATGAAGAGAGGAAGCTGAGTGCTACCAGTTATGTGGTTAGCTTATTATTTCCTAAGTGGTTTGCTGTACCCAAAAGGGACATATGAAAGCTGACAAAATTCTCAGATATTGATGTGATTGGAAGTGTAGAAGTAAAGCACTTCACTCAAAACAATTTTAATCCCACCCAGATTAACATTTTGAAATTTTCAGGGATATCACTTTTCCCTTTTTTCCCCAAAATGTTGATGCAGAGTGTATTGTAATTCTGAAATTTGCTGTATTCTTCCTGTAAGTATATTGCATTATTTGAGAATGTTTGCAAATCATTGTAAGGGTCAGTTCTAAATGCATTTTTTAATCTACAATTAAAAATTTCAGGTTAGTTATTCAGAAGTATAATAATTCCAGGACACCAGAATTTCTGTTTTCAAACTTTACAGAATTTATTACAGGTGATAATTTAAGGGCTAGCACTGGGATTTGAGGGGTTGGGGAAAGATGGTGGAGCGGGACTGGTCAGACTAGCTGCCAATGCCAAATAGCCATAAAAAACACTTGCTTGTTTTCAATTCCATAATGTCATCCTGTATACAATATACCCACTGACTCTTGAGAATTCCTGGCCTTGATCATACAAAGTGGAGGAGGAGCATTTGAGATGGAATTGAGAACCTCATGTCCAAGTATTGGGAGTACCCAAAATCCAAGAAAATAACAGCAGTAGGTGTGCACAACTTCATAACCCACCTGCCTATCCTGTCATCCACCTCCTGCTCCATCTGGATGAATCTGTGATCCCCTCATCAGACACCTCAGTCCAGTAAACTGGAATGAAATCAAGTCATCCTCAATCCTGAGGGTTCACCTAAGGAGGACAGGCTCCTGTTAGCTTTCTTCCTGTAAGCTCCTCCACCCCATCAATCTACTCAGGCCTCACAGTAATTCTGGTTTGGCTTGATCTTACTGACTCTTAGCTCTACTCTATCAATAAATCTTACATTTAGTCACAACTAGTGAAAGAATTTTTCTATTGTCAGGAAATGTGGTTGTTTATTAGCATACAGCAGAATCCCACAAACAACAGAGACAAACTGACACGTTATCTGTTGCTGATGTTGATGAAAGGATAAATGACGCCAAGGACACTGGAAGATCTGTCCCAATCTACAGTGAAAAATACCATAGAATCTTCCATATCAAACCTGGATTCAAAGCTAAATTTGAAAGATGGTGTGTACAAGTTTTTCTTGGAGGTCTCTCGATGAGGTTTCAAATTGTGATGCTGTGACTTTTCAGGCATGAGCATTAACTCAGCAGAAGTCTAAGATATCTAATAACCCAAATTATTGTTTACAAAAAAAATCAAAATTAGCTCAGGATCATGATAAAGCTTTTGTGGCATTCCCTTTCTTGAACTTTATTCAGAAATCATAGGTGGGCTTTTAGGAACTCAGAAGTGCTGTTTAAGTGGATTTCAATAGTAACTCTAAAAATGGTGTTGGAGGATAAAATTACAGAGCTCTGAAATGGGAAAAGAGGACTGGGACTGATTGGATAGCATTTTCAGAGCACCAACAAAGGTGCCATGGTCAGAAATGTCCTTCAGTGCTTTAGGATTCTGTAGCGAATAACTTTCTGGTGCTGACTTGTTGAGTTTACAATGAATGGCTGTGTGGCCGTGTGCCACTGGTTGATTGGTGCCCATGGACCATCCGACAGCTTCAGGTAGGAAGCAGATTGTAATCTTGATTCATTAATGTGATATTTTATAAACTATTTATTCTGTATTATTGGGAGGATATTTTAGATCTTTCATGGCTTCTCATTTTATTGCCTTTAAGGTACAAGTCCAGGGTTTTTGTTAGATAAGATGGGAAATGTGGACGGACTTCAAAAACAAGTATTTGATTTCCTGGCTTTTTCTCAGAACACATTGGTATTCATGCTTAAAAACAACCCTTTTGATCAAATGTAAATTGCCCTGAGTTATTAGTAAAATGCTTTGTATTTGCAACAACTAAAGATTGTTTATTTACTTGGATTGCTTTGCATTGTACAGTCCAAAGTTTTTCTAATGCTTGCTTTATTTTCAAACAGGAAGCAAAATAAATTATTTGTGTTTAGATATTTTGCAACAGTGTTTATTCCTTGGAGTGTGATTATAATTTGTTACTTTAACAGGCAATATGCTGTGGACTGTGTATAGTTAGACTACGGTCATGTGATTTCATTCCATGTTAATTGTACAATTTCTTCCAGAATGTAATCTTTCAGGAAATCTTTTACCATCTCTGCTGATTTCTTTCCTATAAGTTCGCTCTTGGTGCTGATTCACTCTAAAGGCACCAATAAATCTCTATATTTAACCTAGATTTCTGTTCTGTACATAACTCTGGAGCAAGTGCATACAGACTTTGATGTTATAGCTGAGCAGGATCCTGCATTTGCCTGAAGTGACCAAGTTTTTGGAATCAGAGCCCCAACTTGCCTGTAACAGCAACCTCTGCCCCCACCTCACTTCCCCTCCCCTGACCTCAACCTTTCTGTGGGGATTTGCCATTCTATAATCAACTGTCTCGGTGCATTTTTCTAGAAATTTATTGAGAGCTGGAAGAAATAGCCAGGGTTTTGTGGTTTTGGAAGTAGTGATGTAGGTATCGTGAGTGAGAGATTCTGAGCTCGCATAACTCCTTAAATAATTCCAAATAGGAGTGAAGAGGAAGAAGTGAAAGTAATACTCAGCTTTATTAGTTTCCAGCATTATTTGTTCCTTTCAGACTGATGTGAGGAAAGCATTTGGGAAAGTTCAGAATCCCTTCCTATTGGTTTCTTCAAAGATTAGAGATCACTTTACATTAACAAGTGTGGAAGATGTGTTAACAAAAATGATTCTTATCACTTGTGCAATTGAAGGATTAGAAATTTATTGTTTTGCAAAAGTACTAGAATAATCCTTGGAAGATCTTAGTAACAGTTATCCTTGTTTGGTGCTAATCATTTTATCCAGTAATTACGTTAACATGGCAGAGCTATTGAATTCTTCAGTCAAGTCGGAACTATATTGTGTTCATTCTGACAGTCCCTGAAGACGGTGCTAGCCTGAGCCTTGCATTAACCAGCAGTGCTGCAAGCAGTAATGCTGTTGTGTGTTTGTAATTTTAAAACATCATTATGTTCCTGATTGAACCCTGACATGCTTTTTTAAAAAAAAGGTACTCAATTAACATTCTTGTGCATGTCAGTCTAATAAGATTAACGTAGACTAAATCAAGTTTCATCTGTCCAGCACTTTTCTTTCTGCCGCTCATTGTGGCATTCTATGACAACATGGTTTACATTTGAAGTGAATAGATGTTCACTTCTCTTTTTTTTAATTGTCTTTAATAAACAAAATTTATTGAGTATGAATTTATCTTTAGATCATTAGAACTCTGAATAAAACTAAACATGAAGAAAGCTGGTCTGCAATGATCGAGTAGCTTCTAGTAACTTTATTGGTATGGAAAGGAAGTTTAATGTATTTGGAGCCATTGTTGATAAATATTGAAGTTTACTTCACTGTACCTGCAACCTCATTCTATCATGTTAATTTATGTTGAATTTCAGATAGATTTCAGTTTAAAAACACTGAATAAAATTTTAACCCTGGCATTATTTAAACCTGGATTCAGAGTATCAAACCCTACATATAGCTGGGTACAAGAGCACAGAGCAATTTATCTGACGAGTACATGTTCAGCCACCAGAACTATCAATTACTCAATAGTACAGGAAGCATGCTCTGTAATTATCAGAGAAAT
Organism: Pristis pectinata; assembly: GCF_009764475.1. Taxonomy (NCBI): domain Eukaryota; kingdom Metazoa; phylum Chordata; class Chondrichthyes; order Rhinopristiformes; family Pristidae; genus Pristis; species Pristis pectinata. The sequence goes on along the minus strand of NC_067407.1, from coordinate 96,696,147 downwards.
GCAAATCAAATGAAACACCTGAAATTAAAGCTACTGTTTCATTATCCATAAGAAATGCAGTGTTCTTGTCTTTTTTTTTGCAGCTGCATTGTTTGCTGTTCAGATTTTAAAAGATGATGTATACTAATTTTGTCTCTTCAGTTAACATCAGGGTTGATCAGACTGGTTTGTCTGTTGGCAGGGGTCAGGGGTTTCAGGTACTGATTTAAACTGTAATGGTTTCTGGAGAAAGCATCTTGCTAATGAAGAATAATGACTATGCTCTGCAATTTCTGAATTAGCCTCATTTGTTCAAGTACATGTGATATTCTGCTGGGTAAGCAGCAACAATCCAAATACCATCCAGCTAAATGAATAGGTGAAGCGAGTTGCTTACCCATCCCTTTTACACGGTCTCTACTTTCAAACAGGCATAATTTTGATTCCTTGCATTCTAATGGAGGTGAAGAAATTTTATTTCATTTTTCCAAAGTCTCATTTCTTTTTGAGAATTTTCTATTGCTGTTTTCACTCTTGACGCTCATTCCATCTCGACAAGAAGAAGGAGCAGGACACTCAGCCCTTCGTGTCTCCTTTACCATGGCTGATCTTCTACCTCGGCACCACATTCCTGCATTAACCCTCATATACTTCAGTATATGAAAATCTATTGTTCCCTGCCTTAAATGTTATCAGTGATTGAACCTCCACAACCCAGAGATTCACTATCCTATCGGTGAAGAAATGTTCTTCTCCAGAATGGTCAACCCATCATTCTGAGACTGTGGCCCCCTGGTTCTGGACACCCTAGCCAGAACTGAACATCCCTTTAAGAATTCAAATCCTATAAGCATTTTGTACATTTCCAGGAGGTCACCGTTTCTAAGCTCAAGAAAGTATAGGTCCAGTCTCCTAAATCTCTCCTTGTATGACAAAACTGCCATCCCTCTAATCAATCTGGTGAGCCTTCAGTGCACTACTTCAATTGTAAATGTATCCACCCTCAGAGAGAGGGGGCCTGGATATATTATTCCAGAGGTGGTCTCACCAGGCCTCTATATAATTGGAACAAAATGCCTCTACTTTTGTTTTGATCCTCTTACAATAAAGCCCAAGTACAGTTTGACTTCTTAACTGCTTTGCTGTCCATGGATGAGGATGCAAAACTAGGCAATTGAGAAATAAACCACAATACATGATCTTTGACTCCATCAAATAAGAGGGATTGTAGCACATTCTTCTCAACTTTGGCTACCTATTGGAATTTGCCTGGATCTGTTATATGTCACACCTCTTATACCATGCATGCAATTCACAACCTTAACCAATAACCAGTGTCAGGCAAGGCTGCATTGTCACTCCAAGACTTTTCCCAGTCTTTCTCGCTGCAGTGGAACATCTTGTCTCATGCTGGAATGGAGATAATCTACAGGACAGATGGGGAGCCATTCAATCTCTGCCACTTCCATTCCAGAATCAAAGTCATTCCAACTGTAGTCATCAAGCTGCAGTACAGGGACAGATAACGGTTATAAATGTCAGCATTTGGAGGCTGAATTTTGGTTATTGATTCAATTACTGAAGCACACAAGAGAATGGGTCTGAACATCTGCAAAACAAAGCCCCTCTACCAACCCCGTCACTGGTAAAGCCCATGAAGACACCATATATTTGGAGCCACCTCTGAACAAAGACAAATGATGAAATTCACTATCATGTTCAGTGTTCCAGTATAGCCTTTAGCCATCTCAGACAAAATATTTGAAGATCAGGACCTTAAGCTCAGCACAAAGCTTGTGGTCTACTGTGCAGCAGTGATCCCTATCCTCCTTCATGCTGCTGAGATGCAGACTCTCTACAGTTGGCACCCCAAAGCACAGGAGAGGTATTACCAACGCTGTCTCTGCAAAATCCTTCAAATCCACTAACGGGATGAACAAATCAATATCGTCGTTCACCCAGGCTGACATCCTATTGAGGCCCTGATTAATATTTTTAAAAAAAAACATAGTGAACTCTATCTTGAATTTACTGAGTGACTGGGCCCCTATACTACCATTTGGAGGAAGAAATCTCTTCTCCCCTCAGTCATAAATGGCTGATAGTGCCATTTTGAGACTGACCCTTGATTGAGATCCTCCTTTGGATAAGCTTCATTATTTGCATGCCCAACCAGGTTGCTATAACACACTCAGGGCTTGGTCGTGGCAAGAGATCATCAGGTGAACAGAAGAAGCATGTTCTGAAAGCCTTATTGAGAAAGGGTAACATACCACCAACTCATGAGAACCTGTGGCTATGGCCATTCAAAATGAAGAAGCAGCTTTCTGGGTGGAACTGAGAATAGAACCTCGTCCATTTTGTCAGGAGCCCACAGAATCTGAGTGGGAGAAACCTATCACTTCATAAACTACCCATTCGACAGGCCTGTCAGGCCTTCCTGCCCCACCCGTGGCTGAGTCTCTGTGTCCCCACTTTGGGTTCTGAAAGCTAACAGGCAGGTGCAGCAGGCTGTTAGGAAGGCAACTTGTATGTTGGACCTTGTTGCTAAAGGATATGAGTACAAGATATCTTACTGCTGTTATAAAGGGTCTTGAGAGGACAACACCTGGAGCATTGTGTACAATTTTGGTCTCCTTACCTAAAAAAAAGATATAGATGTGTGGTGAAAATTCACTGGCTCCAAGGCGATAGTTCTGTCATATAAGGAGAGATTGAGTAGATTAGAGCTTACAATTGACCTCATTTGAATTTTGCCTAAACTTCACAATGATGTAGATTTTTCAAAATGGTTTCAATTTAGAGATAATTGCCACCACTGCAAGACTACATAATCGTATGAGCTGCATGCGCACTTTTTTTTGCCTTGTATGGAATGCTGCCTGTGCCTTCCCAAAATGTAATTTGTGTTTATTGTCACATTCCTTGAAGTTCAGTTTGTAAGAAATTATTTTGCTCTGTTCATTACATAGAAGAGGCAGAACAACATCGGTGAATATTTTGTGCTGTGATATAAATGTAAATTTCTTTCTTTGAATTCTTTAAAATTTATACTTGCCACGAATATAAAATAATATGGTGTTTCTCATGTTGTTTTCCAGTGCTCTTAATATGATGGGGAGTTGCAGTTTAAGGTGATAAACTTTGATTGCACATAATTTCATATTTTATAAATTCCATTACGTTTACATTGAAAACTGCCTGTGGTAGTACTGACAGCAGAGTGTAATTTAAAGGATGGGAGGATTAATTTGGGAGCTTCTATTCTCAATGTCTCTAAATCACGCTGACCAAATGCTGTATTTTGCAATTGCTGTCAGTCCTAAATGCATGTAAATCCATTATGGTTCTCTGATGGAAGAGGAAGAGTGAAATAATTTTCCATTACGTTTGAATTGCCTAAATCTGCTGAAGACTCAAGTATATGCCACTGTAATTGTTGAGCCTTGTGATCTGTATTTGAGGTTGTTTTTATGCAGTACACTATGTAGGTCTATAATAAGTAGCCTTCAACTGGGAATAGTCTATGAATGTATTCCAAACATTTAATTACACTTGTCATACTGGAGCCAAATCTTCCACTCTTGACTAATTTTAGAGTTGTACAGCATAGAAACAGACCCTTCAAAGCACCATGTCTATGCTGACCATCATGCCTATCTATACCTAACCCACTGGCCTGCATTAATTCCATATCCCTCGATGCCACCACCTCCTCTGGTAGCTCATTCCATATACCAACTACTCTCAGTGAAAAATCTATCCTTGGATCCCCTTTAAACCCTTCAATCCAGGCAACATCCTTGTGAATCCTTTCTGCACCCCTTCTAGCTTAATTATGTCCTTCCTGTAGTGTGGTGACCAGAACTGCATACCATTCTCCAAGTATGGCCGAGCCAACATTTTGTACAACTGTAATATGACGTCTCAACTCTTGAATTCAATACCTTGGCTGATGAAGGCAAGCATGCCATATATCTTCAACATTCCGTCTACCTGTGTTTCTACTTCCAGGGAACAATGTATTCCTACCCCAAGGTGTCTCTGTTCAACAGGACCCTGCCATTCACTGTGAATTTCACACTTGTTCAAGTTAAATTCCATCTGCCATTCCCTTGCCCACTTTCCCAGTAGATCTGTAACCTTGGACAATGTTCTTCACTGTCCATTAAACCACCAATTTTGGTGTCATCTGTGAACTTACTAATCATGCCACCTACATTCTCATCCAAATCATTAATATATATTATGACAAACAATAGAGGACCCAGCATGAATTCTTCTGACACACCACTGCTCACAGGCCTCCAATCTGAAAACCAATCATCCACTACAACTCTCTGCTTTCTACCAATTTGCGATCTCACCCTGGATCTCATGTATTCCATCCCTTGCAGGACCTTGTCAAAAGGCCATGCTAAAGTCCATGTTGACAATGTCCACTACCCAGCCCTCATCAATCCTTTTGGTCACTTTTTCCAAAAAAAAAACTGAATCAAATTTGTGAGACATGATCTCCCATGAACAAACTCGGAATCAGAATCAGGCTTATTATCACTGACCTACTTCATGGAATTTGTTTTTTATTGGCAGCAATACAGTGCAATACATAAAAATTACTGTAAGTTACCAAAAATAAAATAGCGCAAAAGAGGAATAACGAGGTAGAGTTCATAGGCTCATGAAACATCCAGAAATCTAATGGCAGAGGGGAAGAAATTGTTCCTGAAACGTTGAGTATGGGTCTTCAGGTTCCTGTACCTTCTCCCTGAGGTAGTAATGAGAAGAGGGCATGTCCCGGATGGTGAGGGTCCTTAATGATGGATGCCTCCTTCTTGAGGTGCTGCCTTCTTGAGGCACCACCTCTTGAAGATGTCCTTGATGGTGGGGCAGGTTGTGCCTGTGATGGAGCTGGCTGAGTCTACAACCCTCTGCAGCCTCTTTTGATCCTGCACATTGGAGCCTCCATACCAGGAGGAGATGCAACCAGTCAGAATGTTCTCCACCGTATAGCTATAGAAATTTGTAAGAGTCTTTGGTGACATACCAAATCTCCTCAAACTTGTAATGAGGTAGAGCCACTGGTGTGCCGCCTTCGTGATTGCATCAATCTGTTGGGCCCAGGATAGAACCTCTGAGATGTTGATGCCCAGGAACTTGAAGCTGCTCACACTTTCCACTGCTGACCCCTCAATGAGGACTGGTGTATGTTCTCCTGACTTCCCTTCCTGAAGTCCACAATCAATTCCTTGGTCTTGCTGACATTGAGTGCGAGGTTGTTGTTGTGACACCACTCAACCAGTCGAACTATCTCACTCCTGTACGCTGCCTGTCGCCATCTGAGATTCTGCCAACAGCAGTAGTGTCATCGGCAAATTTAGAGGTGGTGTTTGAGCTGTGCCTAGCCACACAGTCATGAGCGTAGAGAGAGTAGAGCTATGCTTACTATCCCCCTAATCAGTCCTTGCCTTTGGAAATGCAAATAAATCCTGACTCTCAGAAACCCTACCAATAAATGTCAGGCTCACTGGCCAGCAGTTCCGTGGTTTATTCCTGCTGCCTTTGTTAAATAAAAGGACAATGTTAGCCATCTTCTGGTACCTCACCCATAGCTAACAAAGATGTAAAAATCTCTGCTGGGGTCCCAGCAATCTCTTTTTCAATCTTTTTATTAATTTTCAAATTAATACAGATTAATACATATAACATCGGTAATTAAACACGTAATACAAAGAGATCGGGAGGACAATCATGACATATATAGTCACAAAGAATAAAAAATATATTCCAGGCCCCACGGTTTCTTGGTAATTGAATATATTACAAAAAGGAAGTCAAAAGGAGAAAGAACAAGATTTATTATATAAAAAAAACCCAAATCGAAAAAAAATTGAAAGTAATAAAACGAAACAAACTTTAAAAAAAAATTTCAAAAGAAAAAAAAAGGACTGATATCTCTCGATGAACAAGAGCATTATTATGTTGTCAACTCTGCTCCTCTAAATTCAAAGATTATTGAAAAGGGATCTATATCATATGAAAATATTGAATAAATGGACTCCAAACTTCCTCACATTTAAGCGAAGAATCAACAGTGCCACCCCTAGTTTTTTCCATGAGACCAGCAATCTTGTCCTTCACTTAGAGTCATACAGCATGGAAGTGGGGCCCTTAGCCTGACTCATCCATGTGACCGAGATGTCTGACTGCACAAATACTTTGTCCTTTTTATTTCATGGTTTAGCTACAGTTCTATTTTACCCCTATATCCTGTTGAACCATCTAATTTTTCTTCAGGAAATGAAAAAAAAATCTGTAACTGTGTGATTCTAAAACTGATGATAAACCATTGCTTCATTTTCCTTTTAAACCTTGTGTTTTATTATTCAGATGTTTGTTAGTTACTAAACCTAGAATGATAGTGTGGGAAATGATCTCTCTGACCATGTGATTAACTTGGGCTTTTCTTGTGGAACCATATGCCAGTCAAACCAATTAACAAACTATTGTTCAATACAGTTCATGGAGACTATCCAGGTTCTATCTAGAATGAGGCTTTGTGTTTCCTGAAGCAAAAAGTAACTGGATATTTAGATTAGAAAACTTAATCTGATTTTGCACAAGTGACAAGTTAGATTATGTTCCAGATTTTATTCTGGGTTACTTACAATGGATGTTTAACAGCTAATAACTGATTCTCAATTATTTTTCAGGAAACATTATCAATATATTCCAGTTTGTATTGTAGTTGTATATCTTCTGTTGGTTATTTTTTTTTAAACAATTACTATTTTTGTCAGATCTAATGTGTGTTAATAGCTAACTTTTTCTTTGGTGTAATGCGAGTAAACTTTCAAAGAGATTTATAGACTCTGCCATTTTATGGTGTCACACCAGGATTATTAAGATCATATTGCCATGGGTTTTTGTGTTCAATTACTTCAAAATATAGATAAGATCAAACGCCAGCAAAAAAGAAGTTTGAATGCTTGTGTGTTGTTGGGAAAAGGATATTACAGAAGAGTTAAAGTTGAAACATTCTTAATTTTGCCAGCTTCAAATTTGCATTGAGTAATGAACTGGTTGGGATTACCCAATATTCTGTTGCTGATCGAGCATGTTAGTGAATTAAAGCCAATTTTGTGTAAAAGATTAATTAATTTAGCAACCAAAGAAATTATGTTTACCATGTCCAAACTTGCTATTAGACCTTAATGACTTCATACCAATTCCCTTCTTTATTTTCTGCATTACTATATTTCTAAACCTAACAGCTCAAATATTACTGCCAAATGAGTGAGCTAAATGTACATGCTGTTATTGATCATAAAAATCTTCCAGCAACTTGTGCTGAGGAAGAGATCTTGTGAAATGCAAAGCACAATGATTTACTGGACATCTCCATTCTGCAGCCAGTCCATCACTTCCCTGAGATCTCCAAGAAACTTGTACATTCGAACATTTTACCACCTGACGTTTCTGATATGCTGCCACTTTTCTGTACTAATATACAGTAAAACTCCAATAATCTGGCATGTTCAGGACTTTGGTGCCTACACTGGTGCTGATTTTCCAGACTATTGGATGTTGTTAATACCTCAATACTGTTTCGATTCATTTTTTTATGTTACACAATGTTCTAATAAACTTTCCAGTGAAGGGAGCAAGGGAATCAAGGCCCACTAAGTTGACAAAAAAACCATGGCAAATATCACTTGGTGAATCAGAGGCCAAACCATCAGAATTTTCAGACAGTTTAAACAGTGGAATCTGATTTCTGAAATAAATTGGGTGAAGAAATCATTAGACTTATAAACATGTTTTTTTCTTTTTTTTCCAATCTCTTTCTTTTATAATGCTTTCTGTACCCTATAATTCTTATTACTTAATTTGTATGTTTATTTCTCAATCCTTAAAACACTTTGGTCATGGAAATAAACTCATCCTGTCACTGATAAGGCTGCAGATGGCCCTAAGAAATTTGCACTTCCCATAAATAATAGGGAGAAAGTTTAACTTAACAAGGCATGTTGTAACATGCCTTGGTCCAGTTATAAAGTATTGGGGAGCAGTCATGTTATCAGGAGCATGGGAAGAGAAAGTGACCAGGGAAGTGTAAAACAAATGCAGGAGAAAGGGGACCAGGGAAATTGGGGTGGGGGGGGGGGTGGGGAAAGAAAGAGATTTCTTGGTTAATTTGCTACTATAAATTAACCCTAGTTGAACTGTGTGTTAGGATAGTTGGGATGTAGTTGATGGGTATATGAAAGAGTAGGTAAATGGGAAATAAGTGGGGTCAATAAGATTGCTCTGAGAGATGCTATGGACTTCTTGGATTGAATAGCCTCCTCCTATGTCGTGAGAAAATTAGAGTACAGGAGAAGGGTCTAGGGAGTGTAGAGGAGCACAGGGGAGAGAGAGAGATCTCCAGGGAGCTTGGAGAGAGCCTGATGACAGACCCTGAGCTTAGGGTCATTATTTCTGCTGCTCAAAGATGTTGGCCCACTCCTGCAGGATGAATCTGCTCCTGTCCACTGAGAGAGTGTACATTAGGACCCAGCAGGATACTATAGCATGCTACCATCAGGCAACACCAGTGGGGCAGATTCTCCCCATTCCTTCTAGAAGAGGCCTGGGGGTTCTGGGCTTGGCTGCAGGTTTTGGGTGGCATGGCTGCTGGGACCAGTTGTAGGTGGAGTAGGGATTGGGGAGCAGAGAGGCACTGGTTGCCTGGGATTTATGAGGAGAAGGAGGGGGGAGTGGGCTAAATAATAATGAGGTGAGTGAAGGGGGAGGGAGCAGAGTGTGGGCACTGAGGGGAGGTACTTTGGAGAAAGTGATCTGAGGTAGGGAGACTGAGGAGAAGACTGTGGAAGATGTGTTTGTGTTTAGGTGAATGGTGGTCAAGAGTGTGTCTGTACATGGAGTGTGTGCTGAGTCTGTGCAGTAGAACCTAGCCTCTAATTGTCTTGGTTTTCCTTCCTATTGGACCTAGATCCAGCTGTTCCAAGCCTTTATGGTAGCTGGTGTGCAATGGCCAACTAATATTTGTGGAAATTACACACAGGCACCTTGTGCTCCTTGGTGAAACTTGCTCTTGATGAAACTTCACCCTTGATCCTGAAGGACTGTCTCAGCAGACTTTTCTCACAGGAGAATTGTAGAATTTGGATGGCAGAGAGGAACATTGCATCTACTCTGGGAGATTGTGCAGAGCAATTTTAGGCTTGTTTTGTGATTAACTTTTGTCCACAAGATCAGTGGTGACTTTGAAACAGATTATTTAAATTTGGGAGTGTGAGCTTTCTTGCCTTCCTAATTAAGTGGATCTGTGCACAGGCATGTCGATGTATCCAAGTGAAGTCCTGAACAGTTCAGAATCTGATTTGTAATTGCGCAGAATAAACAATATGTTGGTAGGTGAAAATCAATCCTGTAGTTTCTGAAGTGAGAGGCAGCTGTTGTAATCACAGATTTAACATTTAATGGAATGTACTGGTAAAGGATTGAACTTTCATGTACAAAGCGCACTTGCACATCATGTTTATAATCTATTGAAGTTAATCACACAATCTGAACACTTGCCAAGTAATAAAGGTGAGAGCTGTGGTTGGATGCAATGCATGTATAAACTTAAGTATTGCTGCCAATATTTATGGTTGCTTAGCGCCTTGGATATACAGCAATTAGTATGCATGTTTGGTTTGGTTATTGAAACCTTGTTCTTTTGGATGAAATGGTTACCATGGATATGTTGAGAAGTAATAAGAATCCACCTGTGCAAGTTCAAAGATGTTTATTATTGGAGCTCTCTTGTGAGTGGCCATGATATTTACAGTCTATATGTTTCACATGCTCTGATGTAATTCTTATTGCAGACTTGGAACTAGTCAGCTAGTGTCTGTGTAATGCTGAAGGTGGTAATACCAAATAAAATTGAAGTTACAAAAGCACTATATCTTCCACAATAGCCGTACATCCATTTTACAGTGTGGGATATCACTATCATTTTAATCAGAATTGGGTTTAATATCACTGTCTTGTATGACATGAAATTTGTTTTGCGGTAGCAGTATAGTGCAAAGACATTACTGTAAATTGCAAAATAAATGGTACAGAAATGGAATAATGAGGTAGTGTTCATGGATTCATGGACTGTTCAGAAATCTGACAGCGGAAGGGAAGAAGCTGTTCCTAAGTCATTGAGTGTGGGTCTTCAGGCTCCTGTACTTCTTCCCCGATGGTAGTAACAAGAAGAGGGCATGTCCTGGGTGGTGAGGATCCTTAGTAATGGATGCTGCCTTCATGAGGCGCTGCCTCTCGAAGATGTCCTCTATGGTGGGGAGGGTTGTGTCAGCAATGGAGCTGGCTGAGTCCACAGCCCTCTGCAGCCTCTTGCAATCCTGTGCGTTGGAGGCTCTGTACCAGGCTGTCATTCAACCAGTCAGAGTGCTCTCCACCGTACATCTATAGAGATTTGTAAGAGTCTTTGGTGACATACCAAATCTCCTCAAACTTCTAATGAAGTAGAGCTGCTGGCATGCCTTCTTTATGATTGCGTCAATGTGTTGGGCCCAGGATAGATCCTTCAAGATGTTGATATCCAGGAACTTGAAGCTGCTCACCCTTTCCACCGCTGACCCCTCAGTGAGGACTGGTATGTGTTCTCCTTACTTCCCCTTCCTGAATCCCAAAATCAATTCCTTGGTCTTGCTGATGTTGAGTTCGAGATTTGTTGTTGCGACACCATTCAACCAGCCAATCTATCTCTCTCCTGTACGCCTCCTTGTCGCCATCTGTCATTCTACCAACAGTGGTGTCGTGCAAATTTATAGATGGTGCTTCAGCTGTGCTTAGCCACACAGTTATGAGTGTAGAGAGAGTAGAGCAGTGGGCTAAGCATGCATCTTTGAGGTGCGCCTGTGTTGATTGTCAGTGAGGAGGAGATGTTATTACCGATCTGCACTAACTGTAGTCTCCTAATGAGGAAGTTGAGAATCCAGTTGCAGAGGGAGGTACAGAGGCCCAGGTTTTGAAACTTGTTGATTAGTACTGAGGGGATGATGGTACTGAATGCTGAGCTGTAATTGATGAACAGCCTGATGTTTGTTTTGCTGTTGTCTAGGTGTTGCTAGCTAATAAAACTGTTGTAAAGTTAAGATTTTACAAATTAATGCTTTTCATTTAACTTCATCACAAAATACAAAAATAATTGAATTTAAAGTGTGGTATGGTACTGAAATAACAATGTAGAAGCCATGAGATTCCAACAGGATGGGGTAATGTAATGAAAGCAATTTTGGGTGTCTGAAATATTTGGAAAAAATATATCCTGGGCAACATATGTTTAGACCTTTGGTTGTTGATTACAGCAACTGTGTTACACTTGAAATATTTTTTGAGATTCTGCAGAAATGGAAGCTTTGTCAGCCTACTGGGTTTTCACATTTTGGTGTCAAGGAGAGATATACAGGGTAATTCAATGATTCCTTGCTGATCTAAAGAGCAGTGGGCGGAGAGAATGCAAGAGGTCCAGAGGCTCTCAGATATCAATGGCATGTGTGGATCTTTCAGGACTGTCAAGAGTATCTACATCTCAAACACCCAAGGGCCCACTCTGTAACCAATATAAGGATTATGGAGCATTCTTCTCAAATTTCTTATATTGTGGAAGCCATCAGTGATGAAATTCATGGTCTCCCTTATTGTACCAATACAGCCTTTTGGCACTGGAAAAATACCATGAGTGCTGTCTTCATAGAAGCCTCCAAATCCACTGACGTGTGAACCAGCATCAACATCCTCTCCCAGGCCAACATCCTGGCACTGAAGCCCTAACTACATTCAGTTAGTTCCAATGACAGGTCACATTGGTCAAGCTCTGACATAGAAAGAAATTACCAGGTGGGTAGAGGAAGTGACTCAAAGGTTCTAATGGCCTCCTTAGAAAAAGTGAGATATAGTGACATGTGGAAATCCTTGGCCCATGACTGCTCAGAAGCGCAGTGGAGCACTCCGGATGGCATTGAAAATCTCATCCATTTTTCAGGGGCACACAGAAGCACAGCATACATATGTCTGTCCTCTGAAGCACCCACTTCCTGACCAGTGGCAGAATCTTTTGGTTCCAACATTGGCCTCATCATCACCTCAGAACCCCAGAATTGGAGCAGAAGCAGGTCAACCTTGTACCCGACTATCTAAAAGAGTTGATATGTGGTTTTGGAGAAGGGGTGGGAAAAGAAGGAGGAGGGATAAGTATCTGAAAACGCTTATAGGCAACAGAGGAACTTCTGTTATGTGAATAATAATCACCTTGTTTCAGGAAGGGTGGGTCTGATGACCAAAAATAACCTCATGGAGATAAATTAGCAGTTTGTATCAATCCTCAATGGACAAATACATTTTGAATCTAACTTTATGCTGTGAAATGCAAAGTGATGCATTTTGTCCGAATTAATATAGAGAGAATATCCGACCTAAACAGTGCAATTTTAAAGGAGGTGCAGGAATAAAGACACCTGCGAACTCATCAAGGGTGAGGGCAGTGGTTTGTAGCAGGTGCTACAGCAACCCTAGATATGAAACAATTGCTTGTTAAGAGTTTGGTTGATGGCTTTGCAGGAACCAGATTTCTCAACTACAAGTCCATTGAAGGGGCAGGTGCAACATTCAAAATGGAAGTAACTGAATCACTAGATAAGTTCTGCCAAAGTCTTGCTTTGGGTGCCACGTTGCTGGAAGAATGACGAGGTGGTGGAGAAGAAATTCACTAGAAAGATGCCAGGAGTGCATGACAGTTATAGGCTATCTTCAGAAGAAGGTTTCACTCTAAATAGAGTAGAAGGGGCCAGTCATTTAAAACTGAGGTGAATAAAACTTTCTTCTCTGGGAGGGTAGTGAACCTTGGAATTCTCTGCCCGCGAGAGTGGTGGAGGCCAGATCATTAGATAAATTCAAGGTGGAGATGGATAAATATTTGAAAGATTGAGGATCATGGGGAACTGGAAGAAAAGAGGCCAGCGTCAGCTATGATCATATTGAATGGTGGGGCAGGCTTAAGGGCCGTGACCTACTCCTGCTCCTATTTTCTTGTGTTAAGAGGTTAAAGGATGAGTTTTAAAAGTGAAGTTCAAAATTGTAAAGAACTTTGATAAAGGAAGTGAGGAGAGTTTCCACTGACGAGAGTCGATAATTATTTGTAGATTTAAAATAATTAACCAATAAAAAAGGAGTTGATTTTTCTTCTTCCAAGTGGAGTTGAGTCTGGAATACTTTGCATGTTGGGGTGGTGAAACCAGATTCAATAATAACTTTCAAAAAGTATTTAGGTGAGTATTTGAAGATGGGAGATAGTAGCCTAACTACCTTGCTTTAGCAGAAAAGTATAACTAATTGGGTGGCACTTTCAAAGGGCAGGTATAGGTGCAATGGGCTGAATGGCTTCTTCGCTATATGTGCCATGCCATGAAGGAAATATGGGAGGAAACTTGGGTATCTTCTGTGCAGGTGGTACTTCAATAGACCATATAGCTGAATAGTGGTATAAATAGATTGTTTGGCTCCCATTTGATATGAACACTGGCAAAAGAAAACTATCAGGACCAACAAAAACATTTTTGTCCACGTCTGGTACAGATACATATCACTGTTTATGAATTGTTCAACAAAGTCCTTTTATTCATTCCAGGCAGTTGCTATTTTATATGATGGATTCTAGCCTATTTCTTTTTTTTAAGTAGTTATGGTATGCTATACTAGTTTTAAAATCCACTCCTTTGTATTGCTGCCAAACAGCATTTGATTTCTGAATGGGAAGATGTTTTATATTTGGTTTAGAAATTAATGTAAGTTTTAGGTTACATGTGCTTTCTACCAAATTTTCATTGAAACATTGTGTAGTGCTCTCTGTGAAGATTTATAATTTAAACCTGGTGCCAAGTTAAGTAATGTTGGTTGGTTTGAAAAGTTGCCCTTCAGGTATTTGAATCCTTTCTTCCATAAAAGACTAAATGAGAATTTTGGCACACTGCCAATATCATTCATTTTATCATTTCCTCTACCCCAAGTAAACTTAAAATACTTTCACTCCTTCTCTCCCATTCTACTTTGCTTTTCTAAGTGGGTAGTGGATTCCAGTTTCCTGTTTGCCTGATGATGGCACACAAATACTACCCAGTTGAGAGCAATCAGCTGTTTGCATGCTGACTGACTTCTTGTCCCTACCTCTCGCTTGGGAGCTGAATGTAATTGTAGTCCAGGAGAGCCGACCCTGCCAAGAGCTAACTTGGTCCTGATTAGGGAACCATCTGGAAAATGCTTGATTCCCAAGTCCCAGTATCATGCATTATAGATATTCACTTACTGAGCCAATACCATCACTGAAGAGCTCCAACTCAAATTATAAACCTGGCTCCAAATAAATTCCACAGTGGTTAAATATTCTTGAACTTATAGAGAGGTGTGATTTTGTGTTTAGGTAGACGTCAATTGAAAGATTCACAGCACTTGATGACATAATCAAGATTGCTTTCTAAAAATATAGTGGTTTCCTTTTACAAGCTACATAAGTATTGTGGAAGATTTCCTCAGACAGATGGCTGCCAAGTGAGGAGCCTGAAGTCTCCTTGATGGGAGCTGCAGGAGAGGAGGAGACTCGAACAGGAGTCAGTGTTGTCAGGTAAGGTCAGGGGCCTCCAAGCAGAGGTGTTCATTATTGTGAGCAGGGCAATGCATCTGCAACACATGGAGATGGCATGAGGGCTTCCAAAACTGGCCAGTTATTAAATGTTAACGTGTACCTGAAAACGGCATTTTAAATCTCATTTGTTCTTTTCTTAAAGAAACATTTATTACTGGTGTGATGTTACATATTTACTTTACGTAAGCTTGAATTCAACATGGATGAATTGGAAGAAAAGGTTTTTAAATCTGCTTCACTAACAGCAGCCTTTGATCTTTCATCTGGATGAGCCTGAACTCTGCACGGCCAAACCAAAAGCTCATTACCATAGCATGTGCCTGTCGCTTGTGGCACAGCCCAGGAATTCGTATTGCCACCAAACTCACCTGGTTCCTCCACGTTGATGCAGTACTCAAAAAGCGCATCAGAGTATTTACTTTCTTCGGCGTCTGAGAAGGTTTGGCTTGTCTAGGAGAATTCTCTTGAACTTCTACAAATAAGCTATAGAAGGTATCCTGACGGGTTACATTTCAGCCTGGTGTAGTAACTGCTCTGTTCTGGACCTACAGAACCTGCAGAGAGTGACAAACATGGGTTTGTTACTTCCTTCCATCCTGTCCATCTTCATGGTGCGTTGCTTCAGGAAGGCTAATAGTATTGCCTCCCACCCTGGCTATTCCCTTTTCTCTCTTCTACCTTCTGGGGGAACATACAGGAGCTTGAACGCCTGGACTTCACTGCTATCAGACCTGAACCAATCACCTCTTTCACACCTTCCCAATTGTCCTGCCATGTTCTCAGAATCTTAACTCTATCTCTCTGTTATTCTATTATTGTCACTTCTGCGTTTTTTTTTTGCACCACTTCAGATTGCACTACAATCTTTGCACCACTCTGCTGTTTTGTGCTCATTGCTGTATTTTTTGTTGAATTTATTATTACTGTTTGCTGTATACTCTGTGAGCTTCGCGTGAGCAAGGAACTTCATTGCACCCTGGTGTATATAACAAACTATTCTGAATCTGAAATAAGCTAGCCATTTACCTGTCACTTTCTTAATAGTTCTCTTAGTGAAAGCAACAAAAAATTCCTGCTTTTGTGGGCTTCCTGACCGTAAAAAGGCCGAACCATTTGTCACTTGAGTTCCAGATACGAATACAATTTGTGCCCTGGACACACCCGCACAGCAAAACTTGCACACTTGCAGCCATTAGTGTGTAGGATTTCCCTGAATAGGTGCTGGTCAATGGGATTGTAGTTGATCTGTTCTGTCACTGTTTGCTACTCTTCTAGCACACAATTGGTCCTTGAATTACTCTAGAATTTTTTTGTCACCTTTTAAGGTGTCTTTTAAAGTAGTGTTGCAATTTAAACTTTTATTCCCCTCTTACCTACCGTTATGACTACCTCCATGCATCTTGTATATTAGACTGAAAGGCCCTTCCATGTTATCATGAAGTATTTACAGCAATAAGCATGCTAATGTTAATGTTTTTGTTCAATACAGGCATTTTCCTACCTTTTTTTTCATCTAATCTTTTCAACACATTTTTATTTCTTTCCATCATTAAATCCTGTTACCACTACTACCCACTGAGTTTGTGGTAAAAGAACTTTGTCATTTTTTTTTCAAATGTTAGTTCAGGAAACTGCTGTTCACCTTTCTAGGAAATGTAGCGCTCTTTGCATATATTCCAAGTGCACTGTCCCTGGCTGACCAGTTTTCACTGATGGCATTTCCTGACCAACTTCCTGGACCTGGGAATTTGAGAAAACTCAGCAGAATCTGACATTCCTCTCGAGATGAAATGATGTGGGAGTGCGACCAGTTGTTGAGATCATATGTGGGCTCAGGTAGAAGTTTGGCATTTGGGAGCTGATACGGAAGCAGAGACAATTCAAAGAAAGGAAGTAAATTGGTTTGAATTGCAATTGTGATCCTTTACATAATTGTAAGCAGCTAGATTCAGTGCAGTGATATTTTTATAAATAGTTAAGGACAATTTTATTTCTTCTGCTGTAGTGCATATCTGCCTTTATCAGCCAAGTCCATTATGCTTAAGCAATCTTTCCTTTTGCATTTAAAACTTCATAGATTTAAAAAAATTGCATTGTATTGTCATCTTTTCGCTTCTGTTGCTCAAGATAGTTTCTCCCTCTTCATCTTTGAATTATGCACAGCTTGCTTTTCATATTGATTACAGTTCCCCGATAAATTTGGTTGTACTGGTAAGCATCATTCTGGTTATGTAACGTGAACATTTAGCCCATATGAAGTTTTATCAGATAAATCCCCTCAATCCTGTAATGTCCCATTTATCTACTGTTCAGTACTTGGGCAGTATTATCAATAAGTTTTTGACTGGTTTTGATGACATATCTACTGGCATTACGGCTTTTTACTAATCTTTTGTAATGTCATTGCATATTGCATATGTCATTCAAATTTATTTCAATATTAATGTAACCATTCTGAGTGTTCTCAGAAAAAGTATCTGGTTTTAGTAAACTGCATCAAGGATTCTTTGAGCATGGTTCTTTGTAGTCAACTGGCCAATCATTCATTGCTTTCCCTTGTGGTGCGGTACAACGCCTTCTCATGGTTCTGGTCCTGAATTCAATTTGTTTGTGTCTGCCCCTTGATTCCATTCTTAATCTTTCCTATTTAACTGCAGCCTCTTCAGCAACCTTATCAATAAATCATTTGCCAGCTTCCTGGCATATCCCAAGTTCTACAGTTCATTTATGGATAAAGCAGAACTATCCTCTGGTCAGCAATGGCAAGGCTAAAGAGAATAGTTTGGTTTTCTGCAGAAATTCCACATCCTGTTGCTGTTTCCATTGCCCCACCTGAACTGGCCCCACAGAACCTCTGTATCCTGCTTGCTACTGAACATGGTTCAAGTCCACATCAAGTTGTTCAGAAATTCCAGTTAATTTTATATCCAATTCACCCATATCCTATTCCTGTATTGACCCCCTTCAGCCATGATTAATTGCCAATTGCTCTCCTACTTTAATCAATTAAAAATCATTGTCTCTGTTTAAAAATCTCTTTACAGCCTTAGTTCTAATTGAAATCAACCCAATCCATTCCCAAATGCTAAACCTTGCAGTTCCCTTTTCTCTTGCCTCTTTACGGTCCTATGAAAACATGTATTTTTGCTAACTTCAAATCTTTCTCTCCCATTCTTCATGTCTGTTCATTCCTAATAAATTCCACTACATTCAAGATCCTATGCAAGTCTTAATGTAATGCATTTTATCTCTATATTATTAGCTAACTTGGCTGTCATGGCTCAGATACAACTAGGTTTCATTCTTTCATGTTTAGCAGCATAGTGATAAATTTACTTGATTCTAGCCAATTACCTGAGAGGATAGATTCATAGTTATTTAGAAAAGCATTCATTGTGATTATTCCCTAGCCATAACTCTTTAAAAATACATCAGTTAAAATAATCAAAAAGTGAGCAAATGGGAATATTAGAAACAGATGTAAAGTGTTGATTTACCAAAGCACTCCAGAAGGACTGAATTATTGCGATGAATGAGTTGATTCCCTTAAGAGGAATGCAGAAGTAGAATTGTGCAGAACATGAATTTTAAATGCCCAGGTGAAATCTGTAACCATGAGGCCTTAGTGTAAGACGTATCGTGGAGGTGGAAGGCATGGGCAGGCGGAACAGGGGTGGTTGCAGTAGAATGGGCTGAAGAAGGGCAAATGGTAGGAACATTGATAATGCTCTTGGACTTTAGGTGCTGCTTAAAATGGACATAACAGTCAACAATATATAACAGAAATTATTTTTTTTTTGCCATAGCTGTACTTAAATGTGTTGCCTTTTTTAAAATTTGGTGTTTCACATACTAGCTATTGAAGCAGATTTTTAAAATGCCCAATTGTTTCTGCTTGCCATTAAATATCTATTGCTTTTAATGAATGATATCTATATCTTGAGGCTTTAATGAATGGTATTACATCTTGAAGCTTTTGCAATCTTTTAGCAATGCTTTGGCTTTAGGAATTCCAGATTTTTGTGAAATGTTGAGATTAAATGTGATGAATAAAAATTGCTGCTTTTTTAAAAAAGTTTTCAGTGAACTTTAGTGATCAAATTCCTGTCTTGGCCTTTGTGTGGTTTCACAATGCAGTCAATGTTAATTAGCAAAATAAAACGTTCATTCTTTGCTGAAAAACTGAGCAATTTAACTGTCCTGGTTTAAAGCACTGACTGAGACTTTGAGTACACCAGAGTTGGCTCTTTGTAAAAGGGTTCTTCTGTGATTGGTGTTGAGAGCCTTTTCAGGATTATTACAACCAGTTCGTACCCCAGAGAGTGATTGGAGAACAGAGAACTCTTCGATCAAAATGTGTAAAGCAAATGGGAAGGGTAAACCTAATAATTGAATTATGTTTGAATGTAACATTTGTTCTGCAAGAGAAATGTTACTTACCAGTTATTTTTCAAGGTAGTGAAATACTTGTGAATCGGAATTCTTTGTTACTGATTTTGAATAAGTATTCTGGCTTTTATGAAATATGTAATTTTGGGTGTCTCTTCCAGTTGTGTGTCAAGACTAAGGCTTGAGGCAAATGATTTAATTGAGATTTAATCTAAAACGAGGGCTGGAAACATTCAGCAGGATGGGCAGCATCTATGGAAAGAGGAACAGGGTTAGTGTTTAGTCTAATGATCCTCCATCTGAACTGGAAAGGCTGAGAAAACAAAATGTGCTTTAAGTTGGAGAGAGGGAAAGGGATGGAAAGAACAGGATTGTCTGTGATATGGTGGAGACCATGAATTAATTGGATATCAGTGATTGTAAAATCAGAAGTAGCAAAAATTGATCTTGGCCAATCTGACCAAGTGGTGAAGTTATGAACCATGGTGGGCCTGGTTTGGACTTTTACTTTCTAAGTGCCAGAAACGCACTGGTGCTCCCATTGTTTAGCCATCATTGCACTTATGCTTATGATGCAAGCTAATCAATATCAGTTGAAAGAAAGTAAATGTGTTTCAAGTCACTCCTGTTCGGTTTCTGCCAATTGATACAATAGGCATGCACATGGATGCATTCTTGCCCATTGACCTTTCACTTCTGCCCCCTTTTCAAGGCAGTAATCACATATCTAGAGATTTTAATGGATTTTAAAGAATTAGCTTTCAGAACTAAATAGGTAAAATAAAAAGAAATTCATTTCCTACTAGATCACAACATACATTAGTAAATAATATTTTGTGTTGACCATTGCAGTTTTATTATTGCGTGGTTTTATGGATGGTAATTTGCGATTTAGAAAGTTGTGTTTTTGGTACCACTGATGGGAATGCATGTGCTGTAGTTTATGGAAAGGAAAACAGCATGGAAGAGCTGGCACTTTTATTGGAAAATGCCATAATAATCATGTATGAGCCATGCCACCACTTTATCTTTGAATATGAGGGTGGGATGGAAGATTTAAGAACTTCTTTGGTATGATTTTGGTTCTTATTGACATCCATGTATCTTTACCATATATGGCATAGTATTTTTGTACAGTTTATAAAATGTGTGTCTTCTGATTCCGATGGGATTTAATTGAGCTTCTCTGATAGTAGTTGCATTGGAATAGATTGCTTAATAATCCTGATGGTTGATTGCAGAGCAATGCGTTGCCGCTTATAAAAGGCAGGTGGGGTGATGGGGTCGGAGGAGAGAAACTTGAGCAAGGTAGCTGCCATTGCTAAATCTTTCCTGATGACAGAGAGGACAGAAGTTTTAGAAGGTTGCATCTGGGATCTTTTTTTAATGAAAAAATTATAGGCAGCTTGCTAAAGAAAAGTACTGTTTTATTGCAGAACTAGACAGCTCCTGATTAATGGGTTGGCTTTTAAATGTGAGACTTCTGTATTTCCACTTTTCCAGGAGAGAATATCAAGTGCAATTGAATCTTGATATGTACTGTATGTGCTTGGGATTTTTAATCAAAGGCATTTGAAGTAAGTGTTTGCCAAATATCCATTGTGTATCTAGCCCTTCAGGGTTTCATTGTTTTTATGCACAATAAAAATATTTGCACTATTTGAGGTAGATTCAGTTTTATTCCTAATGAAGTGATTGTGATGTTTTCATAAAAGAAATATATTGCACAAGTTCTCTACACTGGATATGAGGCATAGTTTGTTCAATGAAATTTTATTTCAATTAAATATTGAACTAATCTGGATCTAATTAGATTTGGATTTGTATCTGGATAAGATGACGCAGAATACAATTTGCAAAAGTAAGTCTGAAGGAGAATTTTTACTTTTACTACAATAGTGACATTGCCCCTGGGTATTGTCCTTGTCACATAATCATTGGAATTCCTCAAAGGGGAAGTCTTATGGCCATTATGTCCACACTGATCATAAATTGTGCTATTTAGGTTACTCCCAGTTCCGAGCTCTTGGTCTGTACACGTGGAAGTTATAAACATTTCAAGTGCACAATTATTGAGAAGTTCTCTAAGCTCTAGGCAATTATATAATACTGTTGCAGTTATTTATGTTATGTTAATATATAACAGTGGAATACCATCCATTTGCTGTGTTTTTACTTCATAATTGGTTTGATAGATTTCATAGAGAAAATTTAGATGAATGCAGCCAGTTTTTTTTCCTTTGAGCAAATGGCGTTCTAATATCTTTTAGATAGACCTAAGCAAGATATTTTTGTTGCTGCTCTCTGGGACCTGAATTGTGCACTATTAAATGTAGAAGATTAGAGTGTCATCTGTTTTAAGTATTCAGTGATTTAAGAAAGTGATAGGGTATATGAAGAAAAACTTCTCTACCCAAGAACCTTAAAATAACAGGTGAGGTATTTGGGGGTGATATCAAGAGGAATGTGTCAAATCTTGAAATGGGGTCTCTCTTGCAGTTCAAGTTGAGTTAATTGAAAAATTTAAACCCAAGATTGATGAAGATTTGTTAGGGTTATGGAACTGATGGCTCCCTTGGCACCGACCCTGTAGCCCAGCAGCTTCCTCATTCCAATTATTGAAGTTGAATAGCCGAGCTTTACTTTTTTCAACTGTCTTTTGAGCTCCTGATTTTTTTAAAAAAACCATTTATGCCATTATTCATGGGTGTATTGATAAAATTGGCATATGGCCAAGTAATTTGCAATTCTTGACTAACTAGATAGGCAAATATATATGTTCATTTCACATCATTAAGAATTTTGAAGAGGCTCAAAACTCTCAGGAAATTTATAGTGTGTGAAATAATTTGTAGCACACTTGTGTCATAATTTCCTGGGTCTTTGGCAGATCAAACAAACCTAGTGTTGGAAGTCTCAAGAAGTACCAGGCCAAAATTTTACTCCCAAGCAAACAATTCAAAATGTACTTCCTTGAGGTCTGTTCTGGTTTTAAAGCCTAATTCTAGCTGCTGGAGTTTTCCTGTTTACTTCTAGTTGCATTTAGCAAGTGTGGATATTCAAGTTTCTCTCTGCTGGGAAATGTTCTGATCTCTCTCTAGGCTAACTAATGTTCTCAAAATTCATCATGGTTAATATTTTATGAAGTAAAATATTAGAATTGTCCCATTCACCTTTAAACCTATAAATTTTGCTGGAATGATTTTTCTGGGATTGTAGCCAGGCCTACGAGATCTCCTGGGCTTTGGGTAATCTGGCAGGTCACTGCATTCTGTTTTTTAAAAAAACCTTGCTTTTCCTTGCATTAATTGAAGAACTATTTGAGAAAGGTGAATAGCTCTTTCAGTCACAGTCGTGCTGGTCCAGTTAAATTTCTGATCAGTGATGCAAATCTCACAAAGATTGTGTCAATGAATGTAATGAAAGTGATTCGACTTTCCTTGGTGGGGTGGGGGAGGTCATTACCTGGCACTTGTGCAGGGTGGATGTTACTTGCCACCTTTCTGAAGCCTGGATGTTGTATAGGCATTGCTGCATGTGTAGCTAGACTGAAACCTTATTGGAAGAATTGTAAACGTCAGCACTTTTAATCCTTTTAATGAAAGGAAAGTCATTGAATCAATTGAATATGGTTGGGCCTACGATACCGCCCAGAGGAAATCTTGAAGGGCTGAGATGATTGCTCTGCAGCCACAAAGTTTTATTTTGCCAAGGATGACTCCAGTCAGTGGAACATTTTTTTCTTGGTTCCCCATTTTCTTCAAAATTAGTTGGAATACTTGGTAGTTTGTCTGATGATGACATCTGGTTGGCGGTAGAATTTGTGGAGGAGGCTAGTGGTGTGAAGTGAGGACAAGGGGAACTCCCTCTTTGTTCTGGGTGAGAGCGGAAGTGTGGGGAAATAGAACAGACCTGGGCGAGAGCCCTTTCAACTGTGGTGGAGCACTCAACTATGCTGATGTATTTGTCTATGAATAGAGCTAAACCAATACCAATTTTGAGTGAAAACATTATTGGAGCAATTATCTCCTTCCTGGATTTGAATAACTGGGGAAAAAAAACTTATGCTCCTCAGCTATCACAAACTTGACTATGATGAGTTTGTAAGAGTGCACTCTTAAGAACAATGTCGTGCTTGGTTTGGAGATTGAAAACCACACTGTCACAATGTATGTTGTGGGTTGTTCTGAGTTGGGTGTAAAGCATTTGTGATGGTCAAGGGAGTGTATAGTTCCTTGTTATGTGCCGGTGTTGGCATTTCCCTATGTTTTTCCAAACACGCATTGGAAGATGAAGGTATTAAAATCTCCAAAGAGAAATAAAATTATCTAAGTACTGCATGTCAGCTTGGATTGGTTAAAAAAATAAGTTCATTCCTTTCTCTCTTGAACAGCTTTTTTCCAACTTTGTCTCCTGAGGGTGCTAACTTCTTGCTGAGGAAACTGTCAACAGATGGCAGTCACCTATTCTAACTGGCCATCATTTATGATTTTGGGGGAGGGGTGGAGATTTACCACAAATGAAATCCAGTCCTGTCTCTATTCAACTTTCACTCATGTCGTGGTGGTAACAAATATCAACCAGTGGAGGAGATTCTGGCTACTGTTCATAATTGTGAACATAATCCATTCGAATCCTTTCAGTGCTGGTGTAAATGAGATTAATTAAACTGGAATTAAACATTGTCCCTCTTTTTATCTGTGCAAGCTTGACAATATTTTTATTTATTTAACTACTTCAATGTGTAAAATCAATGTTTAACTTTTTGGCATTTATTTTGCTGTGTTAAATACCATTGCACAGTTTGAAGTGTGAGGGTGGGCGATTTGTCAATGGCTATACTGTTGGGGCGGCACAATAGTGCAGCTAGTAGAGCTTCTCAGCTCGGGTGCTGTCTGCGTGGAGCATGCACGCTTTCCCAGCGACTGCTTGAATTTCCTCTGGGTGCTCTGGTTTCCTCCCACATCCCAAAGATATGCCGGTTGGTAGGTTAACTGGCCATTTAAATTGCCTCCAGTACGTAGATAAATGGTAGAATCTGGGAGAAGCTGACGAGAATGTGGGGAGAATTTCAAAAAAATTGGATTAACGTAGGATTAGTGTAAATGGGTGGTTGATAGTCATTGTGGACTTTGTGAACTGAAGGACATGTTTCTGTATTGTATCACTCTGTTGTACTTTATGTTACCACTTGTCAAAAAATAAAAATGTATGCAAAAACAATCATATCAGCTCTGATTCATTGTTCATTTTCAGTAAAGATACATTAACAAAAGAAATGACACATGCAAAAGGAAATCTCAGGCCCTTTTGTTACAGTTACTGAAGTGCATGTAAAAATGCTTTTCAATTCTAAGCAGCAAAGAGAATCGGGAGAAAGATTAGAGGTGGTTATTGAACTGGTTCAAGAATTAAGATTCAAAGAAGAATTTGAGATGTGGGAAGAAAAGTATATGGTTAAATTCAAACAGAATACTGATGATTGAAATCTTGAACAAACAAGAACTCCTGGTGTGAGCAAGGTCACTGATTAAAACAACTTGGACTCTATGGCCTCAAGATTCTCAGCACTAGGACCATCTTGAATTTCTTCTGAGTGATCATGAGCTAGAGGTCTTGTGAATGTTGATTGTAAGGCCCATCCTCTAGTATGCTTAGGTCAATGAGTAAACGATATCCTGGAGCTTGACCTCCCAAGTGTGTGAAAATGCAAGTATCATATGCATAATGCAGCTTGACTTAGTGAACTTGAAGCTGTAGTGTAGTTACTGGAGTGGAAAGCAGGACCCTGGGGACCTTCATGGACAATCTCAATAGTGAACAACATGAAACCCTCCCTGTTATTGTAGTTTGACACTGATACATTGATCAACATCACTGCACTGAGGCAGACATGTTAGGCAGGAAATGGACAATTAAGTAACGAGGTGTTGGGTGCCATTTCATCTGGAGGGGCAAACCAGAAGAGGAATGTCTTCTTCCTAGTGAGCTGTGCCATTAAGAATGTAACAGTGGGACCTCTCAGCAACTTCCCCCTGTAAAATCAGTGAATGTCTTATTACCCTTCAGCTTATTCTAACATGGAGCCAACATGCTGTAGTCAGCACTGCATGCTCTAACCATGAAAGCTTCAGATGATCCAAAGAGAACTTCTTTGACATTGAAGAAGTCCTGATCTACATCCCAAAGGGAATTAAACTCATCCTGGGCTGTTTCTCCAGGGTGGGAAGGGATGCAATCCTCCAGCAAAGTGTGATTTAAAAGGAAGGAGGAGGGACATTGTCTCCAGTGGTTCTTTGACAAAATACTTGAGCACAGCCTTTTCATTACGTGCACAATGTTTCATCAGAGGGACAAGCACAGGACATGGAAACACGTCCAGTCCAAACACTGCACCTGTTGTAGTACATGATTATCCCAGTGAGAGACTGCAAATATGTTCATGTGTCAGGCACCAATTCACTGCTGGACTCACGGTCAATGCCCCACAGAAACGTTACTGCAAAATGATCAACATTGAAGCTCTCCATGCACCCTTTCCCCCTCTCTCCTCCCCTCTCTTCCTCCCCCACCCCCCGCCTCCCCAACACCGTAGTTTGCTCTTCTGAGACAGCACTTCACAGATAACTCCCAGCCTAAGGTGTTCACAGCTTATGAGCTATCCTGAAATCCAATGTCATTGGCATCTAGTTTGATGAGTATGACAAGAAGATTGAAGAGCTAATTATATGCAAACTTAACTACACACATCTGGAAAAGCATGGATTTGTTAGAGATAGTCAGCATGGCTTCATTGCGGTGGACGTCATGTTTTACAATCTTGATTGAGTTTTTTTGAGGGTGGGAGAAGTTCTTTTTGAGGATAGGGCAGTGGATGTTGTGTACGTGGACTTTACTAAAGCATTCAACAAGGTCCCCTTTGGCAGACTGATCTAGAAGATTAAGGCTCATGAGATCCACAGAGCATTGATGTACAGTGGGATCTTGGGGTGCAAGTCCATAACTCCCATAAGTCCATAAAATGGCAACACAAGTAAATAGGGTAGTGAAGAAGGCATATGGTATACTTGCCATATTCAGTTGGGGCATTAAATGTAAAAGTTGGAAAATCATGTTGCAGTTGTATAAAACTTTGGTTAGGCCACATTTGGAGTATTGCTTGTAGTTCTAGTTGACACATTACAGGAAGGATGTAGAGGCTTTGAATTGGGTGCATAAGAGGTTCATCAGGATGTGGTCTAGATAAGGGAGTATTAGCTAAAAAGAGAGGTTGGACAAACTTGGATTGTTTCCTTTGGTGTGGGAGGCTAAGGGCAACCTGACAGAAATGTATAAAATTATGAGAGGCATAGACAGGATAGCTGGTCTTTTTCCCCAGAGGGCAGAAATGTAAGGTGAGAGGGGGAAAGTTGAAAGGAGATTTGTGAAATCCTAAAACTTGGCAGTAAGGAACTTGACACAAATCCATATCTGGCAATAATCTATTTGGGCCAGCCTTGTTATCACCCCTGACTGATAAGAAGTCAAGGAGGTCATTTCCCAACCCAAAAATAACAAGGCATCGGGTGCAGATTGCTTCCCCACTGAAATCCTAAAACTTGGTGGTAAGGAACTTCAGACACACATCCACAATCTCAATATCATGATTTTCACAATCCCTCACATTTAGGAAGTGGAAGATAAATCAGGGGATCTCAGAGACTCCTTAATCATGGCCATATTCCGTCAAGGAGTTAAGTTCAGCTGTGATCTCCCTGCTGTCTGCCAGAAGGAAAATTACCGCTAGGGTCCTCCTCAACCACTTCCTCCTAGTTGCCAAAGAGCTGCTCCCTAACTCAGAGTGGATTCCATCCATCTGGAGGCACAATGGGCAAGATCTTCACAATATGACACCTCCAAGAAAAATGCAGGGAGCAACACCAACCACTATATGACTTCCTTTAATTATACTAAAGCCTTTGACACTACCATTTGAGAGGGACTGTGGAACACCATCTTCCAAATTCATCTCCAACTTGCATTTGCTGTATGAGGCCATGCAAGTTGTGATACTAACCAATAAACCTACACCATTCTCAGTGAAGACCAGCATCAAACAAATTTGCATCATTACCCCACCATTCTCAATATTTCTTGTTGCAGTGTTGCACCTTGCCTCCAATAAACTTCCTGTGGAAATGGAGAAATTACAGAGCTAAAGGAAACCTCATTAATCTACTAAGCAGATAGCTCCATAAATATTGGAGTTACTCCAACAACCATAGCCTCACCCTGAAGTAGTTTCAGCATCAATGAATGACTCGGCCCATTTCCTGAACATTGAGGAAAGGCCTGTCTTGGGCCCTTGACTCTAATTCTGACATGCAGTCACAGTTGTAATGGGGGGAAATATGCGACTTTGCACAAACTTGTGCAAATAGCCATGTGATAGATAATGTGTTTATAATGTTGAATGAATAATAGCAATTGGTCAGGGACTGGGGATAATTCACCCTGCTCTTCTTCAAAATAGGAATCTTGGCTGCTCTGTCAGGTGAGCATAAAAGGCCTCAATTTAGCATTTCCTCCAAGAAATGGAACCTCTGATGGTGTACTGAGTGACACTGCACTATCAGAGTGTCAGCCTTGAGATTTGTGCCCAAGTCTCTGGACTGCGCCAGAAATCCATAACCCTGGATGAGATGTACACAGATATAGAAGAGAGCAGAAACAGCAGGAAG
This sequence comes from Pristis pectinata, assembly GCF_009764475.1. Classification (NCBI taxonomy): domain Eukaryota; kingdom Metazoa; phylum Chordata; class Chondrichthyes; order Rhinopristiformes; family Pristidae; genus Pristis; species Pristis pectinata. The sequence goes on along the minus strand of NC_067407.1, from coordinate 96,668,358 downwards.
GAAATGTCTAAGGATGATGAATTCTGTAGTGGAAAACAATGGATTTTCAGGATTTCATCAGTAGCATTTCATCAAATCTTGCACGTAGTGGTTTATGCACAGCTAAATCATTAAGAGCCTGATTTGGCAGGCTGGGGCTTCCGAAGGAAGTACTCCTTCAGAATGTGTTATATTAGTACAACACATCCCTTTTATAACATTTTACCCTGGTAACCTTTTTTTTCTGCCACCCTGCTTCATACAAGTTGAAAATTACTGAGTAATTGTAATCTCGAGCCCAATTCCTGTGATTTCATGGAAATTATTTCCTTTCCTTTTGTTGGGCTTTGTAGGCTGGTGGCAATGAATTCTCCCCAAGAGATCATCCCATCTGACCTATGGAAAATATATTTATAAATATCTCTGCAGGAGTGGTATCAGTTGCCTTAGTTATAATTGACAGCTAAGGAGGTTAGTGTTTTCACAATGTATATTTTGTTTGCCTGCAGCTAAACTTTATCAAAGTGATCCAGACAGCATCTGTTTGATTGACATCCATGCCTCTCAATACTGCTGTGTGTAATACTATAGGGAACCACAGGCACACAATGTAATTATTATACTATCCATAATTGGAAGTTGACCACAACAAAGAAACAACTGCATGTGAACGTTGTAACGTCACTGATATTAATGGATGGCTTTGTCTAAAAGCCTACTGGGAGATCCAATTGAGATGGACAACAATGCACTTTAGGAGTAATCAGCACCTGCATATGTGAGCATGTTATTGAGAAAAACAATTTATTGTTCAACATGTCTATCAAATCCTCCAAGGAGGAAAATTAGATATCTCTTCATATGAAACATAGATTAATGCATGTTTATTGTTTTTGTTACTGAATATCGGGAACGTTGAAGTATTGTGCTTTGAGGGACTTGACATTACAGGCAGTCAACCAGTTATGTCAGGGCAGTTATGTCAGGGTCCCATTCCTGTGAACTATCTGTCCATTTTCTGTGGTAACCCATATCAAACCGTTATACAAACACTTGCTATAATTTACTTTCATCAAATATTCACCCTAACGCTGCCCATAATTAAATTAATATAATATGTACTGTATCCAGTCATTAATGATTACAATGAAACATTTTATTATTACTACTACTATCTTGAAAAAAACTTTAAAAATATATATGGGAGAACTTGCATTCTTTTTCATATGAAGATTTTTTAAAATGAAGACAGGACTCATTCTGCCCCCCCCCCCACTATACAGACTTTTAAATTGTGGAAAGCTCTGCCAAACACAAAGTTTGTAACCAGCCCAAACTTTTTGGGTCGATAAGGATTCCAGACACAGCTGTCCACTGGGGCACAGTGCCACTGGGGGTATTCAACACATCATTGGGATTGGATGCTTGTAGGTTGGAGTGCATCCTGTGCATATAGAAACATATTTTCTGTGTATCTGCTGTTGATTTTAATATTAATACTCTGTAAGTACACCTGCCCCCATGCTTTCACCGTTTATGAATGTGTGCATGTGTAGAGCTCTTTTCGGAAAACTTTCTGTTGTTAAGAACTGTTCTGACAAGTGGTTCACAGCTCACACATCATCTTGTTTGTTCTCTGTAGGCCCTCCCTGACTTAGTGATTTTCCTCTATTTTCGTACTTTATTTCAGATTTCAGCTTATGCTTCCTTTTGCTTTCAAGATAGCTGTGACACTACCTGGCAGGACCCACAGCTAGAGCCTTGAACAACAAGTGGCACTGGAAGTCTTTGTATTTGGAGGATGTTTTACTGGACTTAGCAGGCAGTGCTGTATGGTGCTAGGATTTTCCCATTGCTTCAGGTGAAGGAGCAGGAAAGAGGACAATCAAATCTTCAGTTTGCCAGATTGGCGTCTTAGACATGTATTGGTGTGCAACTATCTGTCTGGTGCTATTATTCTGCTGCCTTGCATCATAAACTACTGAATTTTAATTATTGCTATGGTTTAGAACTCTTGGGAAGCATAAATTAACTTGCATTCTACTTTGAAAGCTGAAAGATGAAAACGACATGTGCTGTTCATGTATTCTAGGAGCTTATTAATGGTCCTAGGCACAAATACTTCCACTGAAGTATTAATGACTTTAAGTTTAAAGTGCTGACTTCCTTTACGGAACTGCAGGGCCATTTTGGACTATTGTAGAAAGCAATGAAAGTGAACGTTTGCTTGAAATTTGGACTTCAATTAAATTAACATTTTAGAAAAAGTAGAAGTAAGCAGCCTCATGCATGTAGAAATTTTATTGTATATGAAGTTCTCTTTATTTTAATGTTTGTGCTTGTAAATTGCTTCGTGCCATGACGAATGTGCTGTTTAAAATTGCCATGTTTTATTTGCCGTTTTTAAAAAAAAATTTGATATCCTACCTGAGCCACATGTTCTAAGCTGTGCTAGATCTTGCTCTGAAAATTATGAATAATTTTATATAACTGTTCAGTATTTTTGCTAATTATACATGAACTTAACCAGTATCAGGTTGTGGCTGAATGGCATCTCCAACAACTCATACCGGTGTTAGGTGGGCTCTTGGATGCAACTTTTTTTCCAGGACGCTGGAGCCCACCTTGTTATTAGCAAAATTGCACTGCTAGTTTAGCAATGATCCGGAGTCACCTTGCAGAAATACGTGGTAGAATAACAGCAACCAGGCGAGATGAACTTTACAAGCAAGTGAGAGTTTGTTTAACACCCAATGTGTAACGATAGTCAACCTGTGGTATGTCATATAATTAGTCTCCATCTTTCATCTGAAGAGTGGGAAATTAGCTGTAACTGGTGACACTTTCCTCTATTGAAAATGGGAGAATGTGAGTTTAGTAAGATGCACACTGTAGATACACACACTGTACCAGTGCACTTTTGGAAGCAGCTTGAATGGTAACACAGTTAACATAACCATTGACGTTGCTTAAATTGCTCTTTGTGCAAGTGAATATAAACTTTGTGCATGAAATTTGGGTGAATATTGTTTAGGAGTCATGAATCTGCAATTGTGAAAGGACCATCTTTTAATTATACAATTTTCTGGGACAATATGGAGAAACCACAGAATACAACAAAGTTGGCATTGAAAGGGCAAAGTAACATTTGTAAGTGAAAATCCTCCAACAGATTTTGGTGGTCGAAGCAATTATTTCTGATCCGCTTTTAAAATGGAGTTCACAGTTTGAAGCAATTCTAAAGTTGTGATTAATTGCCATGGTTTTACACAGTTTTACAAAATATGATGCACAATTTTCAGACAAAGTTAGGATTTGTCAAGGTCTACTGTCTGGAGTGTTAGACAATACTTTCCAGGTGCTCTATATGCCAAACTTCCTGTTCATGCAGTTGTCGGCAAAGTTTACATGTTGCAGCAGGAGCAAATCACAGGTCTGAGACATAAGTGGGGATAAATTGGAAAATGTGATTCTTGTAATGGCCCCTAACAGGCTGCAAAGCTGCTGTGGCCTATTGTAAGTGATGTTTCTGGGTTGCTGTTCATTTCTAAATCTTTGCATATGATGAGTTGGTGTCTGCTGGAGTTTTTAAAATATTTCCAGGGATTATTAATCTGTAGGTAATGGCAGTTTCTGCTGCAATTGTCATTTTAATTCTAAGGTGTTCTTCAAAACTAAATTTTAAGTAGTTTTTGGTAAGATTGCCGCATTTTTGGGTCGGGGAGGTTAAAGAGGATTGGAGGAACCGCACTTTATTGACAAATCTCAAATATTTTAATATTGGCATTGCAAGAGTACAGCCTCTCAGCCACAATAGATGAATATTTTATTTTCATCTGTATTTATAAGTTTTAATGTCTGAAATTTCTGACGTAGCATAGTTGGTAATGTAAGCAGAAGAATATGTGTGGAGTTTTCAACAGAAATGAAGCACGTACACAGTATAGTAAAGCTTGCTTATGTGGTATTCTTACAAACAAGCAAGCTGTAGTGACTGACATTTCAGATGACTGGATTCCATATCGGAACTGTCTTGTATATGAAAGTAACTCCCTGCATCAGGTTTACAGAGTGCAGTTTTGGACACGCTTAGTAGGCGCTCATTGTAGTGTGAGTAGTATATGATCTTAGTTTCCATGTGCTCATGTATTCTATTATTCTTGTTGTATGATTTTTTTCCAGTGTAATACAGGATAATATAACTTGATTAACTGCCACCTGTCAGCTTCAGCACATTCTGGACAACTGAACTTTTACTGTAGTAGAAGAGGACAGCACATGATTTGTATCTGAAAGTGGGAGACTATTCACTTTGGATCAGACCTTTCAGCAGTCCGAGTACAGTCAGGGCAGATCTTTCAAATGTATGCCAGTTCTGGTGATGACTCGCATCCAAAGTGCTAACTTGATTTTTCTTTCAAATTGTAATATTGCTACTGCATATTTCTGGTGTTTACTCAGTTTTAATTCAGTGTAGTAGTAATATTGACTTTTACTGGCTGATATTAATTCCTTTTTCGGCAGGTGTTCTTGAAATGTCTTGCAAAATCTCATTCATTGCTACAAACCCTCAACAATCTGTACTGCAACAATGCATAAAGGCTGTTTTTGAGGCGTGGATAGAAGCTTCTACTTTAGAGCTGAAGAAGCAGATAAGATGTGAGACTGGAGAAAGCCTTGTAGATTATAATACGACTGCTTTGCTGTGAAGTAACCTTAATTCTTGAATCTGGCAAGGATATATGTCTGAGTCTGGTATCAGGAGAGGCACTGTCACTGTTGTACTTTGTGTCTGTGTTTCTATGTATGCACAGAACTCACTTGACCATATACGTGTTTGGTTTCAGGTTGGAGACAAACTGGGTATTAACAACAGTGAGTTGAACTATGCAGCTATTAATCTCTGACCTGTAATGTGTGACTGCAGCATGAATGGTTGTCACTTGAAATTGGTCATTCATTGCTGTAGTACAATGATCAGTGTGTTGCATTTCCAGTTTTAGGATTATGTTTTCTCATGTATGCATTTATACATTATTCACTGGAAGAACATTACTGGTGTACCAGATTCTGGCGGTTAATCAACAAGTTTGCTTAAATGAGCATAAAAGACATTCTTGATAGTTTTGTTTTTGTTGTCTCATTAGTGTAAGCTGGTTTGAATTCCAGATCAAATGTACCTTAATTCATTGTGGGAGGCACAATGGAACAATCTTTGTGAGTTTGTGAAATTTTAAATTTTAACAGTTTAACTTTTCCAAAATGTATCTTGCAATTCAGGTCACCAATTATTTGGTCGCCTGCCCTATTATCTCAGGTGGCAAGGTCAAATTGTTTCATTGTTCAAGGTTCGTGTGAAACTGCATTTCTTATGGTTTAAAGGTGCTATATAATCGCAAGGTCTTCTTGCAGGGCTTAAGCTTATAGCAATAGTGATGGGTGAGACCATGGAGTAATTTGAAAATAAGGATGAAGATTTCAAATTTAGCAAGTAGAGGAATATTTTTGAAACTAGAGAATTTTAGGTGATCTTTCTTCAGCAAAGTCTTTAGGCCTTTTATTCAAAATGATCAAGAGACTCCCTGAGGGGTGGGGGGCACGGAGTGGTGTGGTGATGGTAGAAAGGAACCAGGTATTTACAAGGAAGAAACAAAATTATGAGGAAAGGGAAATTAAATTGGTGATGCAGCCTGTAAAATAAAATCCAAGCAGAATTACCCTGTAATGTAAAATATTACAGGTTGAAACTGTTCGTAACCCAAAGTTTCTGCAAGTCAAATGGTGTCAGCTAAGATTGTAAAAGTTGCACCGGTTGGTGCAGATTAAGTACAGATTAACTTAATTAAGTTTAGATTTTAGCTAGAATTAAGATCTGTACTACAGATTTAAAACGTACCGGACCATAGAATGCTGGTTTCAACCTGTATTAACCCTGCTCTGTTTTAACAATTCATTTTGTCCAACAATGATTTTGAATTCTTATTCTTAATGATGGAATTTTTTGACTTTTATAAGCTGATTGCTATATAAAGGGGATGGGTGGAATTTATCAGCTGTGGTGGGAACTTCCTGTTTAAAGCAAAATAAATATCACCCCCTGGAGAAGAGTGTTAGAGGTTTTTCAGCTGTTGGCATCCTTGTTGGATTTCTCTGGAAACAGCTTAATTTAGGCTTCAAAATATTTTTCATTAAGCAAACAACTGTTAAAGAATGGTATCTGAAAAGTAGTAGTAGTTACAGGATGTTTGTTGGTGGATGTATTTACATTAGAAGAATATCAGTTATTTAACCAGACTCAAGCTACTGTCGGGCAATTTGATTTTTACTTCAGAGTACTATGTAGATTTATACTTCAATGTGCAGTATTTGAATTTTTGGAGTCAAGGTTCCTTTTTTTTTTGATAGCTCAACATTACAGGAAATGCTAAAGTTTCAGAATAAGTCTGGACAGGGTCTTGCCTTCATGCACCGAACAAGTGAGCACTGTCCTGAAAGCCTGTGCTTCAGACACTTACTGTCAAATATCAATGTTCTGATCATATGAAACATGACTGAATTGATTACAATTACTGTATCCTAACAGGAATGATTGAAGCTTGAGTCAAAAGTTTCATAGTAGGATCAGTTATTAAGGACCTTGTTTACAATTTTATCTGAACCCTTCATGATGCGCCAAGTATATCCCATTGCACATGGCAAGTAGCTCACTTGCTAGATAAGGCAGAAACAAAGTAGAATTGTCACTTATGACTGAGCTTCAAATTACAGCATTTATTGTGGAATGATATTAAATTATCCGTTGAAAACTGCTTGGATTCTATAGGTGCCGGATTATACTTGCCAAGTTAATTCTAAGTTAAGTCCAGACCTTGGTGCTTTTATTTCACCATCCCAAAAAAAGTGAAATCTTGAGCTATTGGCTTTGAAAGCAAATATGGAACTTCAAGCAATGTTTATTTTAAGCATCATGGTATTAGTTCTAAATTGGACAAAACCTGCTAGAAGTAAGTAGGTTTGTAGTACTTCATGCTTTTTTTTCTTGCATAATTTATCACTTCATTTTATTGTCACCTCACAAAAGCTATTGATTTTTGTCAGCTTGAGCTAGTCTTGAGCCTGATTTACATCACCCCTGTGGTCTCAAACAGTTGGTCACCTGCAACTACTGCTGAGCTATACTGATTCATGAGCCTCTGTTTATATTGACCAGATGGATCTCTGTGAAAAGAACTGGTGGGAATATGAGCTGAGTTGAGGGGGTGGAGTTAGGGACATTTGCCTTAGACTTGAGGAAACTTTGGTAGACTGGCTTCAGCCTTTTGTGTGGAGACCATAATCTGCAATGGCATCAAATTAACACTGGCTGCTTGGATATAAATGAAAAATATCATAGGGTAATTTGAGTGTGTCTCTGATGCACCCAAGAGTTAAGAGGTTGTGGTGGTTTTCCATGGATAAAATGATAAGTATTCCTTGGAATACCATAAACAGTATGCATAGTATTGATGAAATATGATTTCAAAAGTATTTTATCAGATACTTTCTTTTAACGTTTGTTGTACGGGTAATTTGTGATGCCTTTTTTGAGATGATTTAAGGTGGAGAGGAGATTTGTTCGAAGAGCTCAAAATTGAGAGTTAATATGATAAATAGAACAAGATTACTTATCACTGATTTATGATGAATAACAGACCAATGGGAGAATTCTGGTAAAATAATTCTTAGTGGATGCTTTAGTATATGGGATGTTCTACTAGAAGCAATAGTAAAAATAGAATCAGTTTTAGTTCTAAAAGGGAAATATATTTTAAAAGATGCAGGCATCAATGTAATTTTACTGTTTTCATAACCATATAGACACAACTTGGTGGGTCTGGTGGTGCCAGCAACCTTAAATGATTTTCTCTCTTTTGACTATTCTTTGTTGAGAATTGAAAAATATTGACCTGGATTGTGATGGATGGAAAAAGGTTGTTATAGCCATGCCAAATTCAGCCTTCATCCAATTTCTCCTGGTTTTTCCCTTTTCATAAATGTAGCTGAGATTGCCTAACTTGACATAAAAATAATCCACAAGCTTTCCTCTTCAATTCAGGTAGAGCGCAACTGGAAAATTGTCTATTGGAGGGAGATTTAAGTCTTGGGAGTATGTCTTTTTAAAATTGTAATACTCTTTTGGGGTAAAAGGATTGTTTTGGTTTTAGATCTAGTAAAGTATGAGCTGTAATCTGATTTGTGTGTTTACCTTTTAGAGCCATCAGTGAATCATGTGGGTGTGAGAAAGACGTCTGGCTCCACTTCCATTAAGGTAATCATCTTGTCAGTGGTGTTGAAAATTTTGCCCTTAATTTAAGTGTTTGGGAACCCTTTGATGAAGTAGACATATTGTTTCATTGAAACCATGAACTTCTTAAGGGCAATTTGACATGCATTACAGAATTTTAGAGTTTCCATATGCCTAGCAGACTAAATGTTTCCATATCTTTCTATATTTTAAGCAACACTTTGTTAACGTGATTTCTAAGTTAACAAATTTGCAACTGATATAAAATGGTTTTCTGCTGAAGGAGTTGTTGTGTTAATGTATGTTATCAGCCCTGCACCCTCCTCAGCTTGTTCTGTTCGTGTAATTAAAACTAGTTTCTTTAATATTCTGGGATATGTTGCTAAATATCCTCTGCAATATACAGTCACCCAGAATTTGTTTTTTAAAATGTTTTAGCGTGCTGGCTCTTTATTTGGGGCTGATATCCTCTTACTGAAATGTAGCTTTAAAATGTTAAATTTCTGTACCAATGCAGAACCTAAACTAAAGCCCACAACTCCTTGGATAATTGGATGGCCTGAAAAGGCAGACAAAAAAAATAAAAGATGCCTCTTTGTAACAAATAGTAATTACATTTTATCTGGGCAATTATATTAAACAGAGTGTATAATCTTTGCTAGGGAATTAATCCGACAGGAACTGCATCCACATTTTTTTCATGTAATTCAAACCCAAAGTTGAAGTCTTTCCATAATTAAGAACAGTGTAGACTTGTGTAGTAGCCACATGGTTTTATTTTCTAAGCTATGTATTACTGAAGGAAGGGTGGTTAAAAACAAACACATCAGATATGGAAAACCTTTCACCAATGGCCTGGGGCAACCTACTTTCTTGCTGTGATTAGCTGGACAATCGAAGGCAAACTGTCTGCCTGTCTATAGTGGAAGCATGGTGACTGTACTGGGTAGATTTAGAAAACCATTCTTTGCAAGTAACACTTCAATGTTTCAGAATAAATATAGAATTACACTCTTCAACTATATACTGAAATATTGAAATGTAAATTAATTGACTGTTTATTGTTCTTAATGTTACCTGTTTATGAGCTGTATCTTGTTATGTACTGTGAGTAATAGAGACGTGGCATTTCCAATTCAAGTAGACATCCATGAATTCCCCTCCCTGTCTTTACTGCCTTTGCCAATCTCTTAGCCAGGTTGAAAATTTGCCTTCCATTCCATTCGATTCCATTTTGTTTGGTGCCTTCTGGAACTACACTGGCATTTTCTTGTCTATTACCATGGAAGTGAACTTGCTTATTTATTTAGAGGACCAGTCAGGCTTGGTTATTGTCACCCAGGCATTTCCCAGCAGTTAGTTGCGCTGCTGATGCTTCTAATGTAGCTAAATCACTGTGGCGATTGCCACCAGTAAAAATATGTCCCAGCAAAAGCAATGTTTTATTTTCTTTCTCTTCAGTGAGTGCATTTGGCTTCTTGTGCTTTACAGGCTTCTCATTCCAATAGAGTTTCCAGTGTGATAATTGCAATTATATAGTTTCTCGGAAAAACTGACTGTCCATAAAGTTACAAGGCAAATTACTCTATGCACGTCATCATGAAAATGCCACCTCTTAGCCCCTTATTTTTGTCTCCTCTACTAAGCCAATCAATTTTCCGCTAACAAAAAATGTTTGGCCTACTTTGGAAGTGGGCCCTTGTCATTTGTTTATAGCTGTTTATTTGGTGAGTTATTCAGGTCCCAGTCTTACTCCTTCCTTCTCTTAAATTACTGTGTGAAGTACTTTTAAGATTAGAAAATTTGGCATGTGGCAGGTGTAGATTATAAAGATATTTTGTGTAAAATTTGTTAATCTAGAATTTGACTCTTCATTGTAGATGGGAAAACTAAATTTTAAAGGAAAATTTTCAAACAGTATTCTTTTGGCCAACAGCTACAATCATGTTGATTTTGCCTATTTATAGAACTTCACTGGAAGGAATACTTGACCAATGAATTTAAAATAATAGATTAGTCCATCAGTCACACATTATGGTTGTTCTTGAGATTCTAGCCAATCAGATTAATGTTACGACAGATCTTCCAAAACTGGCAGTACATTTTTAGATTCAGGTTTTTGCACAATTGCACTTCTTTCTGGAGTTTTGTTGCACATTTAAATTGAGAACCCTAATAGTCCTGTAGCACACTGAGCTTTCTGGAAAAATTGAGTAATGAAAGCCCAAGTATGCACCGTAAAGTTCTTTTAGATAGATTACATTTTGGTATAGTTCTTGTTATTACACACCACGATAAGTATAAAGCTTTAGTGATGTATGTCTCTTTTCCTTGCGTTTGTAAATGTAACCGAATACATGAAAGGATTTATTGAGAAATGCAATAACTCACAATGTGCTTTTGGTAACATTTTTAACATCTTTGTGCCTGAGAGCACAAACTGCAGACCTAAAACAGTTTGCTAACGATGATGTGAATTTAATCTGATGCTGGTAAATCTCTGAAATCTACAAAGTTAATTCCTTAAATTTAACATATTGTTGCTACCTATATAATACTAGTCTCTAGCAGCTGGTTTATGAGAAATGCAAGTTAGTAGTTCCATAGCTGACCTTGAAGCAGATTCTTCATGCAGATAAGTA